>NW_019268520.1:5215732-5240591 GCF_002738365.1 Cucurbita moschata
AAAAAAAAAAAAAAAAAAAACCCTTTCTATGTTGAATTGACCATAGAAAAATAATTAAAAATGTAATTTTATAGAAGAAATTACAAGTGTAGTATTTTAATTAAAATATATATATATATATATATAAACGTATTCATCATTGACGTTATAATGATAATTAGATGTTTTTTTTTTTAAACTTATGGATAATCATTCCTTTATAAACCAATGTTGAACTCGCCAATGACAGCATTCATTGTGCTTTTTGTAATATTTTATCGCTATTGTTTGTCATTATCGAAAAAAAAAATAATAATTATAAGCATAAATTCCATAATTAATTAAAAATAATAATTCTTACCCTTTATTTTAGCACTTCGAATCAAATAAATAAATAATAGCCATCTTATTATTAAGCTGAGATTATTAAGAAAAAGAAGGAGTGCCAACGAGGACGTTGGGTGTCACAGTCATGCTTGTCTAAGGCATGTCGCCCATGGGTGCATGCCCGTGATACGCCGAAACCTTTGCCTTGTACTATTTTATTGCTTTCTTTTACTGCCTATTTCTTTCTTGTTTTCCTTAAGAGTATGATGTTTCGGCGATGTCATGGCTATGCCTAGTAGACATGAAATGTCTCAAAATGTACTATAGGGGAATACGACTAGTTGTCAACTTCTCCCTACTCGATAGTTATATGCAATAAGTCGTTGTTGCCTTTTTGCTTACGTTCCCATATAACACCAATTTCAATTTATCTCTCTTTCCAAAACCTCTCCCTTTCTTTCTAAAATCTTATTTTGAAATCAAGACCCGAAGTTTGTATTCACGTTGCCCGACCATAGGCAACGTAACTTGAAGTAGGCTTGACCCACTCAGTGCTGAGAGTGGGTGCCGCACAATCGCCAAATCCGCTGCCTAGAAACCCGATTGTGATATTGGGCATGAAAGGGGTGGACACCAAATGGTGTGCCAGCAAGGACATTGAGTCCCAAGGGAGTGGACACTAAAAGGTGTGTTAATGAGAACACTTGACTCTAAAAGAGCCGGATTGTGAGATCTCACATCGATTGGAGAGAGGAATGAGTGTCAGCAAGGACGCTAAGATCCCACGTTCTAGATCGTGGAAATCTTTTCCTAACAGACATGTTTTAAAAATTTTAGAACGAACAATATCTACTAGCAGTGAGCTTGAGTTATTTTTTATGATTTTGAGTTATTAAAAAAAATAATAATAATAAGAAAGAAAAAATGGGAGGGCCCATGGGAAGTCGTTGGGGCGACCAAATGAGTGGGAGAAAGGCATAAGCCTATGATTGATTCATTGTCAAAACGTTGATTAGGGAATGTGGGAAAAGAAAATGAGTACTTAAAGAGAGAGAAATTGTGGGGGTAGTAGGGGTAACCCTACGGCCTAGGGCTGCCTGCCCTTCTTCCATTGGGACGCTATATCCTACAACTTTTATTTATTTATTTATATTTATATAAAAAGAATTAAATAATTTCTCTCTCTAAAGCTTATCATTAAAGCCTGCATGAGTTCAATTATTGCAATGATCCCAAAAGCATGACATATCTGACCTCGTCACATCCCCTGGATCCACTCCCCAACGCCCTTTCTCATTTACTTTTATACCCCCCATCTCTTCACTATTTATTCACCTACCCCCCTAATTTCTCTATTTACTTATGTGCCCCTCTCTCGTCTCGACTTCCCATTCAAATCCTTAATTATGTTACGTTTTATTATAATGGACGGTTTGAGATTATTGGATGATGAAAATCCTACGTCGGCTAATTTAGGGAATGATTATGGATTTATAATCAAATAATACTATCTCCATTGAAACGAGGCCTTTTGGAGAAGTCTGAAGCAAAGCTATAAGAGCTTCTACTCAAAGTGAATAATCTCATACAATTGTGAAGAGTCGTGTAGTGTCCTTAAACGGAGAGGGAGAGCGGCCATTGGATACCCTAATGGGAGTAGGGTTTTGGGGTAGTGGGATGGGGAAGCCTACACTACACTCAAAATGATACAATTGCTTTCGTGAAAAGACATTTATACCCTCTTCCTCTTCCCCCTCCAAAAAAAATAAAAAAAAGACCACTTGCATTGGACAGTGTAAAGACATGGTCGCCTTGTCTGCCCCAAGTCAAACATCTTATTATTTGGTCAAATCTCGTGCTAATCTCTCTTTCTCTCTCTACTTTTTTTTTTAAGCAAAAAAAAAAAAAAAAAAAAAGGAAAAATTTCTCCCAAAAATATTATTTTGACAATTCTAACCCCAACATGTGGAAGATGATGTCTTGGAAAGTCTGCTTTTAAAGCCACCCTATCAAAATTAATTTATTTTATTCCAAAGTTAAATTATTAAATAACCCATATATTTACTCCAAAAATACATAATATTCACGTTTCAATTTTATTTATTTATATCAATAAAATAGCTCAAAATTATTTCGACCTATTCAATAATTTTTTTAAATAATATTTCAATAATTATTCAAACTTATTCAAACCTCAAACGAGGAGGGTCGTAAATTAAATATTTAGTATCGGTAGATAAAATAGACAAATAAATATGTACTTCACAATTATACAAATAGATTGACGTGATGTAATAATGATCCGAGAAAATAATTGTTAGATCACCTTTAATAAAAAAAAAACTCAATAATATAACTATACGAAATAAAAGAATTCCAACGTTAAAATTATTAAATAGGAATAATGAATTTAGAGACACCTCTAATATTTTTTTAGACCGTCTAATAAAAAATATTTAATAATTAATTAAAATTAAAAGAGGAGGGAATTTGTGATGGGTTTGGTAAGGGAGCAATTAATGAGTTTGATAATAAAATAAATATTTATGTAATGATTTTGGGTGGCTGGGTTGGTGAGAAAAACAATAATATTAACAGCTAGTAATTAATAAATTGATTAAGAAGTAATAAATTTCAATTACGAAAATATTAAATATTAATTACTTAATCATTTATATTGAAGAAAGTCCCAAGTCAAAGATGGTTATGTTTCTGTCAAGCCTTGTGCCTGTCCTCTCATAAATACATTCTCATGATTTTTAATAATCACTTAAATATTTTATTTTTTATTTTTCTCTTATTAAATAATAATTTAAGTAAGGTATGATTTATATAGACATTTTGAGTGAGTTGGTTCTCTCCGATATGCGACTCGAACAACCCTAATAAACCTAACTCAAATTTGATTTGGTGTGAGTTTCAACGGGTGTACTCGTGTAATAAATATTATTATTATAATTATTGAATGAATTTTAGGTTTGAAATTTTAAATCGAATAAATTGAATAATGGGGTGAAATAAATGATGAAATAATAATGTTGATGTTTTTATCCTCTCACATTAATTTATTGACATAGAATATATTTGTATTTATTAGTTTGGGAACCAAGCCAAGCTAACTAAAAATAATTTCTTTTGGAAAATTATTTTGTTGGACCACAAGAGGAAATAATAATTTTAGAAAATAAAAATATTTTTTTTTAATTTTATATTTCATAAATCAATTTAATAAATTATATAAATATTTGGTAGTTTATTTTCTAAAAAAGTTAAATATATAATTTTACTTGTCTAACTACCCTTGAACTAATCGTGGTAGTTAATGAAGTAATTAAAATCGCAAATAAATGAATTGAATACGTCGTAATACTAATTTATAAAAATACTCTAAATTTCACGCTCAACATCGAATAATTACTACACATACATAAATAATGTGTATGTTTTTTTTTTTTTATAAGGACTCGTATTGATAAATTATAACAACTTAAATCCACCACCAGTTGATACGGTTCTCTTTAAGTTTTCCCTTCAAGATTTTAAAATGGGAGAGGTTTTCGCACGCTTACGAGTAATGTTTCGTTCCCCTCTATAACTCAGGTGGGATCTTACAATTTTCGCTGGGGCACTGTTCAGTGTGTCTAGCTTTGATGTCATTTGTAACAGTCCAAGTTAGTCGCGAGCAAATATAGTCATTTTTAAGCTTTTTTCAAAAACTCTCTCTACTATGAGATATTTCATATCTTATAAGGAATGTTTTTCATATCACTCGTGGGCAGTATTGTCTTTTTTGGCTTTTCCTTCAAGGGTTTTTTCTTGATGTTCTAAAACGTGTCTATGTCTACTAGAAAGAGATTTCCACACCGTTATAACAAATGGAGATATTAGATGCGAAGTATTATAAATAAAATGAAGAGAAGAAAAAGGAAATATTTGATGAAATTATTATTAACCCATTTGTAAGTGTCTATGAACAGAACATAAACATTCAACGTTGTCAGCTCTGATTAATACCCCACTTGAGATATGTAAATGTCCCAATACTTTTCTTTTTGTTTTGTTTTTTTTTTTTTTAAAATTTTTAATCTCTCTCTCAAGTCTCGTGTATGAACCGCTGTATAATTTAATATTTTCACGTGCACTTCTCAATCTTCTTTTGTCGGTCAATCTCACTCTTCCATCTCAAAAAATAAAAAAAAAATAAAAAAACCAAACAAAAAGATGTCTTTTTTTTTTCTTTTTTTTTTTTTTTAAATTCATCTCGCATTTAAAAACCCTCTTCGCCTTCTTCTTTCCTTTTAACTCTGCCTTTCTTTCCTTCTTCCTCTGGCAATGGAGTTGGGTTTGAGCCTCGGCGATGCACCCATTTCCAATAAGCCATTTGGGTTTCTCTCTAATGGCGTTTCTAAGCTCTCCTCTTCTTCTTCTTCCTCTCTAATGGCTTTAGGGTTTTGTGTCGGTTTGGCTCATGATTCCGCTTCCGGTTCCGGCTCCGGTTCGCCTTCTGGTTCGGTTCACGACGACGACGATGAAGAAGAAGATGATAATCATGATCGGACAATGGTTCTTTCCGGTTCGGATCCGCCGGTTCAGCTGGATCTTCTTCCTTCAGCTCCCGTTCCTCGTTCTTCCCATCTCCGATTTCCATGGCTTTCCGATCACTGTAAACACACTCCCCTTCATGGGTTTCCTTTAAAAATCGAAACTTTATCATCAAAAAATGATCTTTATGTTATTTTTATTCTCGTTGCAGTAATCCCAGAAGGAGAAGAAAGGGTAGCGCTGGATGTAAACCGCCGCCCTGCGGTGGCGGCTGCGGAGGAGACAGAAGACAGGGCGGCAGTGACGGCGGCGTTGTCATCTCCGAACAGTACGGTTTCGTCTTTCCAGATGGATTTTGGGGTCAGAGCTTCCTCAAGAATCAGCGACGATGAAGAAAATGGGTCTGCAAGAAAAAAGCTTCGACTTTCTAAAGATCAATCGGCTTTTCTTGAAGAAAGCTTCAAAGAACATAGCACTCTCAATCCAGTAAGCAAAACCCTTTAATCTTTAGCTTTGATTTTTAAAACCCTTTTTGTAAATTGTGAGACCCTAATGGTTCCCTTTACAATTTGTAGAAGCAGAAGCTAGCACTAGCCAAGCAGCTCAACCTCCGACCAAGACAAGTGGAAGTTTGGTTCCAAAATAGAAGAGCTAGGTACGCTATAAATTTTTGTTTCCGGGTTCTGGGTGTCGAACATTATTGGGAGGGAGTTCACACTTGCTAATTTAGAGAATAATCGTAGATTTATAAGTAAGCAATACATCTGTCTTCGAGTAAAGCCCAACACATGCTAATTTAGGAAATGATAGTAAGAAATATATTTTTGTTGCTACGGGTCAAAGTGGACAATATGACAATTGGGTTCGTAACATTATTACAAATTCGGTTGGAAATTCATTAAAAACACCAAAAATTTGATGTTTTTATTTTGTGTTGTAGGACAAAGTTGAAGCAGACAGAAGTAGATTGTGAGTATTTAAGGAGATGTTGTGAGACATTGACAGAAGAGAACAGAAGATTACAAAAGGAGCTTCAAGAGTTGAGAGCTTTAAAAACATCTCAGCCCTTTTACATGCAGCTTCCGGCCACCACTCTCACCATGTGTCCGTCCTGCGAGCGCGTCGCCACCGCCACTCCCGCTGCCTCCGTTGCCACCAAAACCACCGTCACCGTCGCCACCACCGCCCCCAACCCAGCCGCTCTATGCCTTGCAAACAAGGCGAGGATCTTGCCATTTCCTCATTTGCATCAAGCTGCCTCATAAACCCAAATATTAATTACAAAAAGTTGGATTTTTGTACATATTTTAATTTGTTTTGGATCTGTTTTTGTCGTCTCCAGCTTTTAAATATGGATCTCTCCCTGTTCTTCATCAGTTCTTGTTCTTGCATGCATGGTTGCAGGTTCTTTTTGGGTTACACAAAGTATTGAGCTTTGGGAGATGTTATATTTTATGGTGTATTGTTATTTTTTATTTCAAACCATTATCAAACGAAACAAAATCTTTATTTTATTTCTTTCTCTCTAATCTAAATAGTCAGATGAACTATGTTTAAATTGGATGTTTAAATTGGATTAAGATAACTTTAATTGAATAACTCGAACGGATAAGATTAGATTTTTCGACTTTGACAACATTAATCATATAGGAAGATCTTGAAATTTGTGATAATAATGATAATAATAATCATAATTAAGAATTGATTGAGAAGCAAGGAGAACTTGGAAGGCAAGCAAGAGGCTACAACCATACTGCCAATGGACATAATAAAACCCTAAAAATGAATATCAAAGCCAATCTCGAGGCTCTTCCATTGATGGCCTGCAACGAGTATGATCACGAGCTCATGATTTAATTCTTTGGGAGACAAAAACTTGAAGATGAAGCAATAATCGTAGATGTGATAGATGAGTTTAACGACATGATATTTTATTTTAAGGAACTAAATTGTAATTAAGATTAAGGAACAAAGAGTTCCCTAGTGACATTGGTCAAATCTGGTGTGACTTTTATGATCGATAGTTGACTTTTAAAGTTGACTTTTTTTTCCTACAATCATTTCAATTTGAAAATTATTAAACGAAATCAAAATTGGATTACATACTATAATGAGAAGGTTTCATTATAAATCTCATAATATCATATATCAAATATATATCACTAATCCACGATCAAAAGTCAAAATTCTGACATGATTAATTCGGAGCCTTCCTTCGATTCTTTTTCTTCTTTATTCATATGATTTTTCCCTTTTGACATAATTTTTTCAACTATTCTTTTATGCGTTGTACTAACATTGACTTATTTGACACGTAATTGAAATAGAACGGGTCGTTTACTAACATATTTTTCAAGATTAGTATTCGAGCATTCAGATGAAATTAGTGGATAAAGATAACTTTTTTAGTAGCCAATTTCGATTTGAGTTTGAGTTGAATCATAATCATGTCAACTCATGTCCTTAGCACTTTATCAAAAGGTCTCAATTTGCTTCAATCCATTAGGGAAAAAAAGTCAACCCTTGTTCCATTTTCCTTGTAATAGTAGCCAACCTAGAAGCTTCATGATCAAACAGTTTGACCTTCCTTTGACTTTCCACTAGAGTATTTTCTTTTTTAATTCTTTTAAAAAAAATTATATTTTTTCATTATATGGGACGGGAGCCTTCGATCTCGAGAACCCCGCATCAGAAAAATGAAGAAACTTCACATTCTTTATAAAAATATACGAATTACTCCTCTCGTTGTCAACTAATTTTAGGATAGAATCTCATGTTCACGTACGTTCATTCTAAAATTGGGACCTGATCTAAGAATTTAAACCGACCATTCCGTCGATCCGAAAGACCTCACATTCGACACATGGGTTACTTCTCTTGTGTCAATTAATTTTGAGTAGAATTAAAAATGATTTATTCTAGTCAAAATCGAAAATACTCCGACATTGTATTGAATGGGCCGTAGTTGCTGATAAGCCCATAAATTTAATCGAAGGCCCAATTTCAATGCTACTTTTATTCCATAGGCCCAATCCATAATCCAAGTATCCCATCCTTCATTAATTCCAACCACCCTCATATTATTAGACAATTATCCAAATACCTATAAGGGCATTTATGTAATTACATGTATTTAGGGTCTCTCCCTCTCTCCTCTCCTAAACTAGATCTATGAAGTTTATTTATATACGTAAGAGTATAGTTAGGTAGACTGATTTCGCATTCAGAGATCGTTCTTCACGATTTTGGTGTAAGAATAGATCAGTATAAAAATTGAACGGGAAAGGGATTCGGGTGGGATCGTAGGTAAGGATGAAGAATATAATTTTTATCCCGATCCTATTTATATAATGAAAGAAATCTCTTTCCACTCCTTTCTATTGTCGGCGGATTTATTATAAATATTAATTGTGCTCAAATTATTGTAATGGTAAGGTAAATATTAATTAATTAAAAAAAGGGTGAATGGAATAAATAAATAAAAATATGTGGTGGAATAATTAAAGGGGCATTGGCCGACAAAAATAGGAAAGACATGTGGGAGTGTGAGGCCTAGAAATGTGGTGTCCAAAAATAAAGCGGACGCCGACAGCCGCGTCCAGTTTCTTACGCAATTTACAACACACAACAACAATAACAATAATGTTGTAATTGATTATGATTGGTCCAAATCTTTTATTGTGTGGATTAAAGTTAATTTTTTTTAAAATATATTAATATCCTTTGAATTAATAACATTTTCAATTTTTAGATTTTGAAAAAGTTAAAAATAAAGAGTTTTATGATTTTTTTTTTATCTATTTTATGGATTTTAATCTCCAAAGATGAAAAAGAATTATTATCTTTAAAATAAGAAATTATGGATTTTATTTATTTATTATTTTGAAATAAAAGAAGGCTTAGCCCCGCGTGAGAAAAGGGCAAAAAGGTAATTAATTATATATAGTTCTAAGTCATTGTCATACGGACCATGTCACACTTAGGAGTAAAGACGGTTAGAAAATTAGAATAAGACTTAGAGATTCAAATGTTTTAAATATCTTTTCAGTGCATAAATTCTACTTTAATCTAAATTTCGTCACTAAACAATTATTTATTACTCTCTTAAATCTACTTATTATTTATTCTAAATCACTAGATACTTATATGCATCTGCTAGCAAGCGGTTTACAGTAAGAAGCGCTTCGTTTCCCTCTCCAATCAATGTAAAATCTCACAATCTACTCCCTACTCTCCTTGGGGGCCAGCGTCTTGTTGGCACATCACCCGATGTTTAGTTTTAATATCATTTGTAAGAGCCCAAAACCCACCACTAACAAATATTATCCGTTTTGGCCCGTTACGTATCGTCGTCACGATTTTAAAATGCATTTGCTAGGAAGAGATTTCCATACTCTAATAAGAAATGTTTTGTTCTGCTCTACACTCGACATGGAATTTCATAGAAGTCTAACTAAAATGATCTAAGTTCTATAGTAAAGAGCATATTCCTACATAATTTAAAATTTACAATTGGTAGCCACCAATAACCATAGAAGAAGATTTCAGCTGATCCTCAAGAACACAAACTTCGTTTCTATATCATCCTACTCTCATTGATTATTGTAGAACCAAAAGAATTCATATCAACTCTTTGTTGTTTGATCCTTTTCTATATGATTCCAAAAAAAATTCAGAAAAAAAAGAAACGCTAATCTTTTAAATCTTTGATATGATATGAACTTAACCCAATAAACATATGTACTTACTTTCTTTTCTTTGTGCCTCTTTATGTTCTTCTTTGCTGTTTCAATAACAGTTCTGCATATAGAATCTCATTCCATGTATCAGGAACACCAGGAAGACACCAATGGCTGCAGTCCTGGAATCTCAATGGCGATCTCCTCTCTTCTTCCGTTAGCTTTTGCTTCCGGTAGATCGACGGGTGCCCGTCCTTCCGAAAATCCGTCATCTTCGTAATGTTTAGATATGTGACATGAGTTTTCATCCCTCTCAATACCTTCTCCAGAACAACCATCTTCTTCGGATACCGTCGCAGATATGTCTCGTTCTTGATCGGCTCAATCGCACTGTTGCATTGTCCACCGGAGTTCCACTGGCCTCCGCTGTTGAACACAAATGATTCATCATTCAGCAATGGTCTCATGTTTGATTGTTTCTATTTGTTTGTTGTTTTACCTGAAATGGGTTGCTGAGTAGCCCCTGAAGAACACAATGGACTTCATTGGATTTATGTTCTTATCAACCCATCTCGCCCACGTCGTCATAGCCTTTCGAAATGCCTCAAGAACATTCAAATCTTCATAAACATGGCTCCCTTCTTGGTAATAATCCTTCCTGCATTCATTCAACATAGCTCAACTCGTCAAAACTCGAACGGATTCACTTGAATAACACAATTGGCACTTACCCTTTTGCAGTTTTGTCATGAGTCCACCAGTGACCAGTGTTGAAGACAATTATATCAGCTTCTTTGTACTGATCGGACGACTTCCCGACCAAATCGAGACGCAACGTTTCCTTCTTTTTACCGTTCTTGTCCGGTGTCTCCCATTCTCGGACTAAGAAGGGAGACACAAAGAACTCTACAGTGAAGTTATAATCCTATCGAGCCAAAGACAAAGAAACAAACCCATCAAATGAATGAGTATTCACCAAAAACAAGTGCTTGGAAGAACAAGTAGAACACAAAACCAACCTTAAATATGAAAGAGTAGGCTGCTTCCCCTCTGAAAACCTGCCTTCCATTGGCTTCAAACACCTTAGTTTGATCTTTAACAGAGTTTCTTAATATACAAACAAGCGATTCCCACATGTTTCGATTCAGCGAATCGCCCACGAAAACTAATCTCTTCCCTTTCAACATATCCAACATTCTACCTCCATCCAACCTACATCACATTATTGTGTAATTGGAAAGTTAATGAGTTAAGAATAAGAGGAATCGAAAGTGCGATCTTCATTGATGTTCATAGCAACATAATAGGGAACATATCATTTAGAGTTCATTAGGGATTCTTGGCCACTAAACATAGAGCTGCAAACAATCTTTTGACACAATTCTGATTGGTTAAACTAGATCCAGCAATTTCAAATGAACATAAACAATGAAGGAATGGCTAGAAGATCAAAACCCAAGAGCCTATAATCCTGTTGATTGCTTCAAATTCATCAAAAGAACTTAGAAAAAATTTATGATCATACCTTGGGAGATCGCACTTCTTGGGCTTCCATCTAAGTTTCTGATAATTCTTATCAGGCCTGGCATTCAAATAGCAATTGAATTGTTCATCAATCAGCAAACAAGAACCAGGTTTATAAAGTGGATAAGAATCATCTGGCACCCATTCTCCATCGAAAAAATCACAATTCTTCAAAGACTCGAACCAATCATTCTGGTTCACAGATTCACCAGAATCTGAATCTGAATTCGTCGGTACATTCTTCTCCACCGCACTAGAACTTCCGTTCTTCAATGGATTCGATTTCAGCACCGAACCATTAACCTGATCATCCACCACCGGAGGGGATTTTGGCGATTCAGTTCGATTCGAGTTCGTAACATCAGGAACCGGTGTAGATTGAGTGTCATTCTTCACTGTTCCCCTCGGCTGTTGAGTTCGAGGCGGAGGCGAAACTGCAGAATCCAGCGTCTGATTCCCAGGCGGTGGACTGTTTACCAGTACCGATTCTTCCGTACGGTTCTTCACACGCGGCGGCTCTTTCTCAACAGTCGACGGCCGAGGCGGAGCCGTCACATTACTAGATCTAGGCAAATCACCCTCCGGCGCCATAGGAGGGATCGCCGGATTACTCTGCTGGACTGAACCGTTAGGAAAAAGGTAAGAAAGAAATCCAGAACCTCGATTAGAGGAATTAGACCCCACAAAGTTCCTCCCACTGAAAATATTAGAGAAGGAAGGCAAATAGGAAGAAGTAGAAGAAGAGTTAAAAGCCAAAAAGGCCGTGAAAACAACGAAGGCCAACATGAATCCATAAGCAAAAGCCATAGTTCTCCTGGTTTTAAGAATGGAGAAGAGACTCTTCACGTCTGATACCAGATTTCCGCCATTGATGAGCTGGTACTTCGTCACTTCAGCCATGGCGGCAGATCGAAGAAACAGAACCACCCAGTTTTTCTGCAACTCCGACGAACAAGTTTTTTAGAGAGAGAAACAGTGGTGAGTTTTAGAGAGAGAAGTGAAATCCGTGACTGAAAATCACAGTCCTCGAGTCGATCAATTGGGAGGAAGACGATTGTTTCAAACGGATTTGAAAGAGGAAACTCGTCAAATTCACCAAATCTAAATCCAATTAAATTTTTCTAAATTATTTTCCCAAAATGCTTAAATTACTATCATTTATAACTACCCATAATCTGGCGTTTAATTACTCTATTGCCACTCCCTCAAATCCGTTACCCCGTTGAGTCATGTTTGTAAAGTGATCCTGCTCGTACACGGAAGGACACGTGTCGTTTCTTTATATTCTTGGATAATAAATATTTTATATTTAAAAAAATTGAAATCTAAAACTAAAATAAACCCCAAAATTATCTAATAACTCCAAATTTTCCCTCCCGGGAATCTTGGTTATAATTTCTAATCAATTTAAATAATTTTGATTTAATTCTAATTTTTTAAAATAATAAATCATAAATGTACTCAAAGAAAAGAAAAGAAAATAAAATAAAATAAATATTTTTTTAAAGTATACTACAAATGTATATATATACATATATGTATATATGGCGTGTTATCAATGCGTGAAATTATTGTTGGCTTTTGCTATAAATAAGCATATAATGTAATGATGACAGATCAATGATTCATATCATTAATAACTTTAATTAATGACGTGGACCATTGAGATTAATAAATTATAAAATATATTTAAAAATTTTAAATTAATTATATTTAACCTTATTTGGATTAAATTTAAAATGATACAATCAAATGTCTAATGATTATATTTGGATTAAGTGATAAAAAAAAACGAGGAAATTACAATAATGTAATTATAATTTTGAAAATAAAATGTTTTAATTAAAAAAATTATTGACTTATCCCTTTAAATTTACCGTTTGTAACATTGAATAAAATTCACCTTCCATATTTTTTACTTAATTACCACTGACTAAATAACTGCCTTTTAAAATCAATAATTAATTAAACTCGCGGTTTTTTTATTCCGTACATATTGTGCCACGCGTACGAAGTAGATCGAACTGTTGTTTTTTTTTTTTTTTCGGAATGAACGGTGGAGATTGATTTGAAGCGCCGTCCAACTATATCGACGTGTTGGACGGTCACATGTTGTTGCGTGACAGTAGGGTACAGCTAGACTAACCAAGAGTCTATTTTTGTGCTTGGTATTGGGAATCTCACAACAGTACAGGTGTCCTTGTATTAAATAATTGACTAAATTATAAAAGAATTATAATTTTAAATTTTTTTATAATATTATTTTTAACTTTTGAAACATTTATAAAAAAAATAACAATAATTTTGCACAAAAAAAAACAAACGTAATTTTACTAAAATTCATCGGTGTTTTTTTTTTCTTGATTAAATTAGATGAAAGTCTAATTTTTTTTTATTCCAAATTTTAGGGAGTGAATTAATATTAGTTGAATTATTTTTATTTATTTTCGGAAATATAATTGCTTTATTATTAAAATTGAATGAGATAATTAATTAAAAGTAATATAGGTGGGGACCACCAAGAGCATCCGTACCGTGGAAATGGAAATTTTTGGGAAAAGCGGTTTACGCGTTGGTCACCAATACATTATTGTTGGATTCGTTGCATTTAATGATGTTACGATTTAGTTTGTCGGTGTTCAATTTATGAATTATTAAATCCTAATAAGATTTTAATAATACTTATAAATTCATTCCAAACCTTATAAATACTCTCACAATCGAATTAGGGTTTGGAGCTCTTCGCTTCTTGATCGATCTATCATTTTCTTGTCGTTTGCTCGATTTTCGTAAAACACTCATGTTTCGCCTCGCAACCGTTGCATGCATGAGGCCGCCAAAGAAGAAAGAACACCATGCAACTAGTTCACAACGATAGAGACGATTGGTTCGACGTGCATAGCTAGTTTAGTTTAGATGCCAACAATTTAGGGCTAACTCAATCCCGTTTGTTGCTTCTCGATCCATTCAACATAATTCTCAATGGGTTTAGTCCTAATCCAATTGGGTCAAGTCAAAATCTAACTAATTCAGCTCAAATTTCAATTAATTTTACAATTTTCTTATCGGTTCATGTTAGTTTCCCTTCGATTTTGAATAGTTTCGAACATTTATATGAAGTTTAAAAGTCGAGACATTTTATGGGTATGTTCCGATACTATTTAGATTACATTGAGCTCCAAATAGTTATAATAATGTATCATGTGTATATACATATATGTATCTATAGTGTAACGATCCAGATCCACCGCTAGCAGATATTGTATTCTTTGGGTTTTCCCTCAACCGCTCCCAGATATTGTCCTCTTTGGAATTTCCCTCGAGGTTTTAAAACGCGTCTGCTAGGGGAATGTTTTCACACCCTTATAAATGGTGGTTTGTTCCTCCTCCCCAACCAATGTGGGACATCACAATCCACCCCCATTCGGGGCCAGCGTTCTCGCTGGCACTCTTTCCTTTCTCCAATCAATGTGAGACCGCCCCCCAAAACCACCCCCTTTGGGACTCAACGTCCTTACTGGCACACCGCCTCGTGTCTACCCCTTTAGAGAACAGCAAGAAGGCTGACACATCGTCCAGTGTCTGGCTCTGATACCATTTGTAACGACCCAGATCCCCCGCTAGCAGATATTGTCCTGTTTAGGCTTTCTCTTTCGGGCTTCCCCTTAAGACTTTAAAACGCGTCTGCTAGGGGAAGGCTTCCACGCCCTTATAAATGGTGGTTTGTTCTCCTACCCAACCAATGTGGTAAATCACATATAGATAGATGATAGATAGACACACACATATATCTAATCTCGAGAAAAATGAGATTTCATAAAATAAGAGAATTAAAGTTTTACATTTCTTTTCGATATAAAAGTAAATTGTCCACAAAGACAATGATAAGATGTTTGAAATTCACACAAAAAGTACGCAACTTGTGTATAGTCAATTAGAGCGTTCGTTGTGCAAGTTGAGTCGGTAGTTATATAAAAATATTTTAAGAAAATGTTGATAAATTAAAGCGGTTAGTGCTAGTGAATATATTAATCATTAAAAAACATTTGATAAAAAAAAGTAAATTTATGCTAAAGTGGTTAATCAAGATTAAGAAATTACTTACCTATTTAAACGGTAAAAAATGGTAAAAAGAAACATAATTTAGCTCATATTTAATATGTGTTGGTTAATAAATAGGGATTTGGAATTATTTATTTATTTTTATTTATTTTTAGAATTTGAAAATTGGTCTCCAAAAGAATTTTCAGTGGGCAGACGGCTGCAACGATGAGGTCAATCAAAGCGGCCCCGGCTAACTCCCAACCCAATGTTTTTTTTTTTAAAATAATTTTTATAATTATTTATTTATTTATTTATTACCACTTGTATATTTTTTATTCTAAAAACAATGGCCGCCATATATTTTTAAGGGCAAGGTAGGTTTTTATATTTAAACTAATTCTTCTCACGTGCGCAGACGCTATCATAGTTTTACAAATAATTCCATAAAATAACTTTTTTGAAATTTTTTTTTGAATAAAAATATAATATTTTAAAATTTAGAGACCCAAATGAAAACTAAGCTTGAACGGTAGGAACAGAACATGAAGTATATGTTTTAGTTCAATGAGCTATACTCCAATAAGTGAAATAAAAAATGTAATTGGAGTTCGAATGTTGGATCTAAAAATGGATTAATTACGAATTTCCTTTATGTTTTTCAATGGAAAAGAAAAGATTGAAAGCAAGAACACGACCGCGAGCACCACGACCACATGATCCTATGGTCAATGGAATGTGTGCAACGTTCACACCAAATCTAAGACCTGTATCGTCCCATAATTCTCCATCATCAAAGCCTAAATTTGAGAAATTTTTAGTGGGTTTCGAAGCTTTCACTTCGCCATGGCGTCCAACAATCCCCCTACTCTTCTTCTTCTTCTTCTTTTTTCCGCCATTTCTGCAACTCTTATAACTCAAGTTTTCACCTTCTTCATCGATTTCCCCCTTGCCACTAACTACGACCAGCTCGCCACTCTCATATGGACCTACGATACCAGCGTCTTCCATGGCCAAAACGTGCGGCCCCCACTCCCATCGGAAGTTCAGTCCATCCCTAATGCCTCTGTTCGAGTCGTTTACAATGAGACGTTTCTGCTCAGAAACAGAGATAAAGCGGCTACGTTTATAGCTAATTTTGTGCTTAATTTGGGATCGGAGGCGAATTCTTCACCGGCTGGAAATGAAGGGGTCGCCTTTATTCTCACGCCGGAGCTTGCTCCTCCGGCCGGTAGCGAGGGCCAGTGGCTGGGGATTGCTAATACGAAGACGAATGGGATGGCGGAAGCTAGAATATTTGCGATTGAATTTGATACGAAGAAGAATTTTCCAGGGGATGTTGATGGGAATCACGTGGGGTTGGATTTGAATGGTGTTGACTCTGTTTTGCAGGTGCCACTGTCGGGGATTGGAGTTAATCTTTCGGGTACGGCGGATGTTTTCGTCAGAGTTGATTTTGATGGCGAAAATATATCGGTGTTTGTGTCTTTGTCGTCTAGATTGGAAGATCAATTGAAAAGCAGAGTGATTTTTCATCCCCTGAATCTCTCGTTTCTTCCTGATGAGGTTTATGTTGGCTTCTCTGCTTCAAAATTCGATTACAGTTCACAGCTAAATTGGATAAAATCATGGCAATTCTCCGGCGATGATGTCGGCGACGTGGAATCCAACAACCATCGTCGATGGGTCAATATCGCCATCGGCGTTGGTGTCAGTGGAGTTGTTCTATTACTTGGGGTTGGATTTCTCTGGTTTTGGATCATGAAGAAACGAAGAAGGGATTTGGAAGAAGCCAACGACGGAATTGAAGATCAGCTTCAAGATTTCTCCATAGCCCCACGAGTTCAAAAGTTCAGATTTAGAGAATTGAAGAAGGCAACGGATAATTTCGACCCCAAGAACAGGCTCGGGAGAGGCGGATTTGGAACGGTTTACAAAGGAAATTTGACGAACAGAGAGGTCGCCGTGAAGAGAATCTCGGAGGATTCTCGTCAAGGGAAGCAAGAATTCATAACAGAAGTGGCAACAATCGGCGGCCTCCATCACAAGAACCTCGTAAAGCTAATTGGGTGGTGCTACGAGAAGAGGGATTTTTTACTTGTATATGAATACATGCCAAACGGCAGCTTGGACAAGTTGATTTTCGGCGGCGGCGGCGGCGATAGTGGCTACGTCGATTACAGGTTCTCCACCGGACCCAATTGGGAAATTAGACTGAGCATAATTTATGGGGTGGCTGAAGCTCTGGATTATCTTCACAATGGGTGCGAGAAGACAGTCCTACACAGAGACGTGAAGTCTTCAAACATAATGTTGGATTCGAAATTCGAACCAAAACTGGGAGATTTCGGGTTGGCTCGGACAATTCGTCGAACAGAACAGACGCATCATTCGACGAGAGAGATAGCCGGGACACGAGGGTACATGGCGCCGGAGATTTTCCTGACGAGCAGGGCGACGGTGGAGACAGACGTGTATGCATTTGGAGTTCTAGTTCTGGAAGTGGCATGCGGGAGAAAGGCAGCGAACCCGTCGGAGATAGGCGGGAACTACGACGGGGATATTACGCATTGGGTGTGGGAGTTTCAAGAGAGAGGGGAAATAGTCAAAGCTGCGGATGAAAGGATGGCAGGGCAATATGAGAAGGAAGAAATGGAGAGGATTTTGGTTTTGGGATTGGGTTGTTGCCATCCGAATCCGCATCAACGGCCGACGATGAAAAACGTTCTGCAAGTGCTTACAGGGGAAATGAATCCACCGACACTGCCTCATGAAAAGCCTACGTTCATGTGGCCGGCAATGGCGCCGTCGTCCAGAGATGATACAGACAGCTCTGTGAGAGAAACCCAATTCGCCGATCAATTGACAGAGCTTGTTGGGAGATGATTTAAACATGGAAGAATCCCCCCTTCTTCGTAGCCTTCTTGTTCCTAAACTTCTTTCGTACACTTGGTGTGGGAGTTTATGGACAGAGAGATTATGTATAATTTTGAGGCATAGATCTCTTGTTTGTTGTGTTCAAATATTTCTGAATTTGGGTATGTTTCAATCAATGTTCGAAGAAGCCTTAGAAAGGAAACTAACACACACTCTTTCATTCATGATTCTGTTCTATTTAATGACATAATCAACCTTCAAATCAGAACCTAAAACAGCCAAAGATAGCCACCTATGGAACATGAGGTAACCTACAAGAAGAGGGCGTCCAATAAGACCAAATGAGTACTTAGAAAAAGGATTTGACACTAAAATCCATAGTTAGTAGCCACTTCTCTCTAATAGACGAGTTTTAAAACTTTGCAGAAAAACCTAAAAGAGAAAATCCAAAGAGTACAACATCTACTATTGGTAGGCTTGAGCTGTCATAAATGATATCAGAACCACACTGAAACCCTAAATGGGGTGGATTGAGAGATACCACGTTGATTAGAAAGGAGAAGGAAGCATTCCTTATTAAAGACATGAAAACTTCTCAACATCTACTGACGGTAGGCTTGAGCTCTTACACAAGAATGTAAGTAATAAATTCACAACCCAAATATAAATTCAACGCTGCAATCTTTCCAACCATATAAACCTATCATGTGATCCTAACACCTCTTCTTAGTAGACTGGGGCCTCTATTGGAAGCTTCTGAAAGTCTCACAGTCATTTAATGAAAAACCAAATGCTTGCAGCATTAATTCAACTAAAGCTATTAAAGGGAAAAGAATGCATTCCTTTGGCCACAAAAACATGGATGAGATTAACAAGACAGATTATGAGAGTTACAGAGAACAAGACAGAATGTGATAAAGAGATGACAATTGTATCTCATTTATGTCAAAACTCAGAATCCAACAATGAATTTTCATTCTCAAATATGGATGGAAGACAGCACATACTATGAGCACAACACCATCATCTGACAATTGAAAAATGAAGCATTTCAAGTAATTTTAATTCATGAAGATATGCAAATGATAAGCTTCTTCATAAGTCAAAGGACTGGACTCTAGTGTAAGACAGTACCCCATCACATTCCAAATCCAAAAACTGCTCTGATCTTATGGAAAATAAGATCCCGCCAGCCCCTCTCTGTGTTCTCCACTACAGTTGCGTTCCCATATCTATTTCAAACCAAAAGATGAACAAATTAGCTAACAGAACCACAGAAACTGAGATTGAAACTTGTAAAAGTAAAAAAGATGTCAACCATTTGATCAGAAAAACCAACCTGTCCTCCTCAGGCACGTCGGAATGTACCAACTTCACAACGGTAACCCCTGGCTCGGGCTCATCGAATGTCAACTTCACCTGCACATACCATTTTCAGAACCAATTTAGCTTTGATGATATGTTGGATTAATCACCAGAACCCATTAAACGAATCCATACTAGCAAAAAAACACCCTTGAATTGTAGGAATTTTCTACTGCTATAATGCCATACGTGATTGGATGTAGCTACAACAATTTCATAAATTTGATCAACATATGACAAACTATAGCGTTAACAAAGGGCAAAGTAAAATTGAAAGTTGTAGAAATGAAATGATTATGAGTTGTATCCGAATATTCAACCATCCAAATTATCAGCCCTTTCAAACAAAGGATCGTCAAATTTTACCAGTAAATGTTCCCTAAGGTATACCAGAAAACAGAGCATTGAGAAGGAGATGGGTAAAGAAGAGTGGAACAAAATTGAAAGCTCACCGTGGAATGAATGCCGTCAGGCCAGCTTCCGAATCTCCATTGTTGCACAATCAACTTCCCCTCTTCCAACTCCAAGTTCTTCCCGGTGACAGACCCATCAAATATACTGATCTCTCCACCGACTTCCTTGCTTATTTTAGCATTGCTCTGAGTGAATCCTTTCCATCTATTGTCGTCCATGAGAATTTCAAACAGAATGTTTGCCCTACAACTAAACTTCTCGGTCAGAGTTATTGTCTTAAACCCTTCCTTAGCTTTCTTCTTCTTCTCTGCCGCCACTGCCGGCTTTGGCGCCACAGGGGTTGCAGGGGCAGCTGCCGCCGCCGCAGATTGATTACTCTTCGGCGCCACCTTTTTGGCCTCCAAATCATCCTTCGCAGGCCCACCCTTAGCCATACTCTGCACATACAATCTCACCTTCTCCAACACAATCGGCTTCCCCTTAGCCAACATAGCATCCTTCATTCTCTTCCCAATCGGCCCTTCGTCCTGGACAGAAACCCTAACTTCAGGATCCTCATCGGCGTTCTCATCGGAAATGTACGGAATCTCCACAAGCCCATCGACCTTCTGCACAGATTTACCGGCGGAATCCTTGGCCTCGCCTACCCAAGAGAGAGTGACACTAAGTTCATAACCAGGAATGATCTTCCCCTTCCGAATATTGACATATGCTTCGCCATCGACCTTGTCCACCTTCTTGGTTTTGATGAAAAGGCCGCCCTCGCCGTCGAGAAGGGGGAGGTTAGAGAAAAGCTTAGACATGAAATTGCGGGACCATTCGAGACAATCCGTCTCAGCCCAGTGCCAGTTATGGACATTGGTGCCATCCTGACGTTCTTCGACGATCCACCGCTTGTCGCCCTCGCCGAACTTGGCCATTACCGGAGCTTGGGAGAGGGAAAATTACGTCGGAGAGATGAGAAAGAGAGAATTTCAAGCGGGTTCAGAGAGATCTAAGCGAACGAGAAGTAAGGATGGAGGAAGCAATAAAGGGAACCCGTAGAGTTCGGAAGGTTCTCGGCGTAGAAGTCTCTAGAACTATGGCGGCACATCGTCGTTCGGATCAAAAAAATAGGGTTCCTATTCATGGAAATAATATTTAATTTTGGTCACGTTATTAATTTTTACCATAATTGGGGCATAATTTTAATATTTAAAAATATTGGACAAAAAATTTAAAATTTATTTTCTAATTATTTGATTTTAAGTTAAATTTGTATATATTAAGAAGCCGTTGACAGTTCGAGAAAGTCAAAACCCGCGAAAAAGGTCAGACTTCCGCCGAATGTCTACAGCTCTGACCAGGCACCCATGCTCTCTCTTGATTCCTCAATCCCCATTTCAGATTTTCGCTTTCTCCCTCTCCTGCAAAATGATCAAACCTCATCGATTCAAGAAAGTCGCCGACCCCAAAACCCCCATTTCTTCAACCGTGCTCCGCCGTGAATCTCAAACGAGGAAGAAGAAAAAATCAGGGCATCGCCCCAAATCGGTGACCATTCGTGCCAAATCGAAGCCCGCGACCGACCCACAAACCCAAATCGCTGAATCCTCACCCTCTTCCTCTTCCGAGGGATTCACGATCCTCCCCAAAGAGTTCTTCCTCGTTGACGCTTTGGACCTCGCCCCACGCTTGCTCGGAAAGCTCCTCAGGAGAGACGACGTTGTTCTTCGGATTACTGAGGTATCCGTTCCGCGTTCTTTCTTGTATTTGTAAAGCCTGTGCGTATCCATTTTTTCTTTCTGTCCAAGTCACTGAGATAAATGCACACAACCTGTTTGATTTTTTGTCTGTTTAAATACCAAGTTACTGAAATCTGTTTTTCTACTAATGGGAGTTGGAATTTTCATGCTGATATTGTGATGATATCTTGGATTTGTGAAAAAGTTGTATTGGCTTATTGAGACCCGACCATTGAAATGATTCTGATAGGTAGAAGCTTACAGACCAAATGATTCTGCTTGTCATGGTCGGTTTGGTGTCACAGCTAGAACAGCTCCAGTAGTAAGTACTTTTTAGCTGAACTGATTGCTGATGGGAAAATGAAGAATGGGATGTCTACTTCTTGTAGATGTTTTCATAACCAAGTTGTATGGATTTGTAGTTTGGACCGGGCGGGCATGCGTATGTTTATCTTTGCTACGGTCTCCATATGATGCTGAACGTTGTTGCCGATGAGGTCGGAATTGGTGCTGCTGTGTTAGTCAGATCATGTGCTCCTGTCAGTGGTAACTTTCTAGCCTGCTTGTACCTAAGTTCTTTGATCTAATGTTTGACACAGTTTTTCGAAGCCTGAATTCGTATAATGTGTGTTTGGATTGTTTAAGAGTAGGTTATACAAACCTGAGCTCATGTGATTTATCTTTAGTTTGTGGCTTTATCATTTGTTGAAGTTAGTATATTGTACAAATGTAAGTTTAAAACACGACTTCCTTTCACATGGCCAACCTGTGAGATTAAAGATCCGGTAGCTTGGAACGAGCTAACCGAGCTATCAAATATAGGCAAAGTTCTTAATTCAAGCTTACACAAACTTAACCCATGAGCAACCTATGAGATTTCACATCGGTTGGAGAGGGAAACGAAATATTCTTTATATGTGCATGGAAATCTCTTCCAAACAGACGCCCAAAGAAAATAATATGTGCTAGAGGTGGGCTTGAGCTGTTATACAACCACCTCTAGATGCTTTCCCTGTAGTCTGGAGCCCATTGTTTAGTCAGCACCCAAATGAAATTGTTTTCTATTGTTGGTTAGAATTGTTTCGTAAAGGTCCATTTCTGCTTCTTGGAGCTGGCTGTAAACGAGGTTCATCTAGAATCAATGTATTGTTTTTCGGTATGTCATAGTTAGAGAATATGTGAATTGTTAAGACCCGTTTGAAAATTATGCTTGTTTTCTTATCCTTTCTTTACAGTAGTTTTCAGTAAATTGTCAGGTCCCACATCGGTTGGAGAAGGAAACGAAACATTCCTTATAAGGGTGTGGAAACCTCTCCTTAGCATACGCATGTTAAAACCGTCAGGCTGACGGCGATACGTAATAGACCAAAGCGGACAATATCTGCTAACGGTAGACTTGGGTTAATACAAATGGTATCAGAGCATCCATCGTTCTTGATTGGATGTAACTTTTCACTGTAGGCTTTCATAATTGCATTGTTAGATTAATGTAAACAATATACAGGACTGGAGACGATTCAGAAACGGAGAGGTCAGATCACAAACAAGCCTGTTCTTCTTACTGGGCCGGGAAGGTAAGGAAATACGTTCAATGCCCCCTCCCAAATCCTTCCCTATGCGTTTTATTTATAGAAACAGCTTATTTCGTCCTAAAGATGAAACTAATGGACTTTCCCTAGTTAGAAGTATGTGACCACCAAACGATGACTGCATCTCAAAGATGAACCCATAAACTCCTCGCGTTTCCTTCGGGAAAGAAAAATGCCACGGGGTGAATTTGGAGCATTTAGCATATAACAGCCGAAGCCCATCACTAGCAGATATTGTCCACTTTGGCTGGTTACATATCTCCGTCAGCCTCATGATTTTAAAACGTATCCGTTAGGAAGATGTTTCCCACTCAGGGCCCAGCATCCTTGCTAGCACACCACTCAGTGTTTGGCTCTGATACCATTTGTAATAGTCTAAGCTCACTGCTAATAGATATTATCTACTTCGGCCCGTTACGTATTGCCGTCAGTCTTACGGTTTTAAAACGCGTCTACTAGGGAGAGGTTTCCACACCCTTGTAAGAATACTTTATTCCCCTCTCCAACCGATATGGGATCTCACAATATGGGTCAAAGTAGACAATATCTACTAGTGGTGGACTTAGGCCGTTACATGACATGAACATGAACATGTGCATTTGTGATCTATTGCTTCTATGAGGCTGAGTCTGGTTAATCTTAAAATGTCGAGGGGAATCATATCATTGTAGAACTCGTAGAAGATTTGTTTGTTTCTCTTCTTTTGGCAGTGAAATATTGTAAAAGAAAAAACCATCAGAGTTGAAAATGGTTAATATTGCTCTGTTAAGAAGTCATTTTACATCTGATATCACTACTTACCAAATTTATTTCTTACTTTTCTCAAAGGTTGGCCAAGCGCTCGGGTTATCGACAGAATGGTCTAACCACCCGTTTTACGCTCCCGGTAACTGTCATTATAATGCTTCTACCTGTATGCCCCTCGAAGAACTCTGTCGTATGATGTATGTATGAATGTGTTTTAGGTGGCTTAGAACTCCTCGACGCTCCGGAGCCAGAGAACATCCTAGTAGGTCCTCGTGTTGGAATTGAGTATGCGCTGCCAGAGCACGTGAATGCTTTGTGGAGATTTGCCATTGCAGGAACTCCATGGATAAGTGCTCCTAAGAACACTCTCAGGCCATCCTGATAGCCATCCTGATAGCAGTAGATGGAGCAATCTGTTGTGTTTAGAATTATTTTGTATCACTGAAATTGGATTTGGGAATGTTCTTTAAGGTATATGATTTTAATAGTAGATATTCTCCACTCTTGCCCACTACCCACTACGTATCGCCGTCAGCCTTACGATTTTAAAACACGTCTTTCAGTGTTACGCAACGGAATCAATACTCATCTAGATACTATCTTTTTTAGGCTTCCCTTCAATGTTTTTGAGTTTTTCTTTTAGGTTTCTCTATTACACGTCACCTCACACTCCTAGAAATGCTTCATTCCCCTCTCCAAATGGAGGATCTCACAATCCATCCCATACGGTGCCATTGTTCTTGATGACACACCTTCTATTCGGCTTTGATATCTTTTGTAACAACTCAAACGTCTCTCTCTCAAAAGTTTTATTATTAACATTATTTTTTAAGTTGATGTCTTTTCATTATTTTATTTTATTTTTTATAAATTTTGAATATAAATGTGACAAATGGAAAATAATACGACATGGTGAGAGGATGAGACTTTACGACCCCGAAAAATAAATAAATATATCTAAACCATTAAATAACTTAAATTATATGAATATATATATATATATATATATATATATATATATATATATATATATATATATATATATATATAT
>NW_019268520.1:5241704-5249109 GCF_002738365.1 Cucurbita moschata
TATATATATATATATATATATATATATATATATATATATATATATATATATATATATATATATATTATGATTATTTAATTTTAAAATAATGATAGATTTTTTTAGAGCTCACACAAATGCATTTTGTTGTAAAATTATTGACGTGTATAATAAATAAGAATGAAAAAAGAAAATAATTAAGAAATAAAAATATTGAAAAGAGAGGCGAAGGTAGAATGAACGTGCAACGTGGAAGGCACGTCTGAGGGGTTTGGTTTTAGCGGTTATACAAGTCGCAACCGAGTTTCCCGCTAAATAGAACAAAATGCACCTTCCTCCCATCGCCATTTCAGGAACCCATTGCTGGCAGTCTCCTCCTCCTCCTCCTCCCCCTCCCCTCCTTTCTCCTTTCGCTTTCAATCTCTTTCTTCTGTCCTTCGCTTCCATTTTTAATCGCATCCCAGGTCAATTTTCCTTCCTTTTTCTTCATCTTTCATTACATTGATCGCTTCCCTTTCTTTTCTTTCCTCCATCATCGCGATCCGCAAATGGGTCTCGACTTCCTCGACGAAATTCCGATGGGTTTTTAATTTAAGTCTTTGTTTATATCTTCGATTTTGAAGATGCCCTTTTCTGATTTCGATCGTCTTGTTTTATATGCATTTGATGAATTTTCCCGTGTCTGTAGGTTTTTTAGGTTACCACGAATTGACGAGAAGCGATGTTCTGCTGCGGAGGTGTGGAGGAGGACAATTTTGGCGCGCCTTCGAGTCAATACACAGCCCCACCGAGGGGAAACACATATGGTGGTAAATGGTCCTTCCTGATGATTCTTTCCTTGTTCTGTTCTTGCACGCAATTTGTTTGTTGGGAGGCGCAGGATTCTGTTGAATTTTGTTGTTTTTTAGTCTTTGTTCTTAGGCATATTGGTTGGCTCTGTGGATTCAAATGTGGGATTTGCCTTTTTGTGGCTATGGATGATGTAATGTGGTCTGTTGAGATCGGGATTATGTATGTTGATTTATGGTTTGTAGGCAGCGAGAGAGGAGAGCCCAGGAGTTCCAATGCCGTCAGAGGTGGACCTCCCCAGCAAGTGTTGCCTATTGAAACACCAGTCATTCCATTGGATGAGCTAAATAGGTTGACGGGTAACTTCGGTACGAAATCGTTTATTGGTGAAGGTTCCTACGGCCGGGTTTATTACGCGACATTAAAGAGCGGTCAGGCTGCTGCAATAAAGAAACTAGATACTAGTTCTTCACCAGAGCCTGATACTGATTTTGCCGCTCAGGTTTGATATTGAACAAGTATGAATGAGATGTTAGCATCTTCATTGTAATGCTATTGTATTTATGTGTTGTCATGGTGTTGCAGCTATCAATTGTTTCTAGACTTCAGCAAGAGAACTTTATGGAGTTAATTGGGTATTGTTTGGAGGCAAATAATCGAATATTGATATATCAGTTTGCAAAAATGGGATCTCTGCACGATATATTACATGGTATGTCGATTTAAGTTAGAGAGTTTCTTGTTTTTGTTGTTCTGATCATTTTTCTAGTGCAGGAAGGAAAGGAGTACAAGGGGCTGAGCCTGGTCCTGTTCTTACTTGGAATCAGAGAGTCAAAATTGCCTATGGTGCAGCAAAAGGCCTTGAATATTTACACGAGAAGGTTCAGCCTTCCATAGTTCATCGTGATATCCGGTCGAGTAACGTTCTTCTCTTCGACGACTTCCTTGCAAAGATTGCTGATTTCAACTTGACGAATCAGTCGTCTGACACAGCGGCACGACTTCATTCAACTAGGGTCTTAGGAACATTTGGATACCATGCTCCAGAGTAAGCCCTTTGTGTGTCTACTTGTGTATTTTAAATTCCATTTTGGTCTCCAAATGTTTAGATTTAAGGGGTGGATTGTGAGATCCCGCATCGGTTGAGGGGAGAATGAAACATTCTTTATAAGGGTGTGGAAACCTCTCCCTAGCAAACGAGAGGAGCCTGAAAGGGGAAGTCTAAAGAGGACGATATCTACTAGCGGTGGGTTTGGACCGTTACACGATTCAACTTAAAACTTACCATCTTATGTCTTGCTTTTTTTAGGTATGCTATGACAGGACAGATTACTCAGAAGAGTGACGTTTATAGTTTCGGTGTAGTTCTTCTCGAACTTTTGACAGGACGAAAGCCAGTAGATCACACGATGCCTAAGGGACAACAAAGTCTTGTTACTTGGGTAAGGTTTCCCTTACTACATTCTTCTTAGTGCCTGCAGTGTACTGAGTCCTAATTAGCCATTCATATTATTCTGCAGGCAACACCGAGATTAAGCGAGGACAAGGTGAAACAGTGTGTAGATCCCAAGCTAAACAACGATTACCCACCGAAAGCGATAGCAAAGGTATCTTCTACTGTGTAATCACATAAGTGCAATTTTCAAAGTTGGATTGAGATCATTCAACTTTGTACGTAAAAAGATGTTTTTTTGATATGCTTTCAATATAATTACCTTAGCAAGAACTTTGATTATTGCTTAGTAACAATCCATTTGTGTTGTTTTGTTCTATGCTCATATAAGTGCATTAATGCTTTCCAATCAAATACTAGGCTAAAAGTAAGCTGAAGTGTTTGCTTATAAAACACTCGGTCATTTTCTGATATCCCACATTGGTCGGTGAGAAATGAATCCTCATTCCTTATAAGAATGTGGAAATCTCTCCTTGGTAGATATGTTTAAAACCGTGAGGCTAATGGCGATACGTAACAAGGCCAAAGCAGTCAATATCTGTGGGCAGTGGGCTTTGGCTGTTACAAATGGTATTAGAGGGGCGTAGATTATGAGATCCTATATTGGTTAGAGAGGGGAACGAAACATTTTTTTTTTTTAAGGATGTGGAGATCTCTCCCTAGTAGATGCATTCTAAAACTTTGAGGCTGACGGTGATACGCAACGGGTCAAAGTAGACAATATTTGTTAATGGTGAGCTTGTGCTATTACAGATTTCGTGCTAGAACACTAGTAGATGGGTCTAAGAAGCCATGATAATCATCTATTACTCTGTAACATGATAGTTTCTCTTGGGTAGGAAGGTCAAAAGCAGCCCCATACATTTTCTTGAGTGGATTTTCATGTTTATGTATGTTTGAGCATGGATTCTTATTTCAATATTGTTTGGTGTGAATCTCTGTCAGTTGGCAGCAGTAGCAGCACTGTGTGTTCAGTACGAAGCGGACTTCAGGCCAAACATGACAATTGTGGTTAAGGCTCTACAACCACTCATGAATTCTACAAAACCACCAGGACCTGAGTCTCAACCACGTCCATGAGATTATATACACGTTTGGTTAACATACAGGCGCAGGCGCAGGCACAGGCACAGTAATCTCTCCTGTAATTTGTAATCTTAAAAGCATCCTTGGAAGGAAGTTGTCAAGATGCCCAAATCTTGCTCATCTAGTTATCATAATTTTTTCATCCAAACAACTTAGGAATTTGATCTGATTAAGATTAAATAGTAATGTATTTGTATCAATCTTGTTGGATGCAAGTTTAAGCAACCAACATGGATCAGAGATTATCAACTTTATCATTTGCATCACCTTCCCATAATATTCTTGTGATGATCAATGATAAAACAACCAAATTTTGTTTATCCAGTTTCCAAACATTTTGCTGCACAAATTAGACATGAAATATATGTATGTATCAAGACTTGATGTTGCAGTGGAATTTGTATCACTTTGGCCCGTTATGAATTGTCGTTAGTTTAGTCTCATAGTTTTCAAACACGGTCTACTAAGGAGAGGTTTCTATGGAATGCTTTGTTTCCCTTCTCCAACCGATGTTGGATCTCACAATCCACTGATACCATTTGTAACTGCCTAGGACTTTGGCCTGATACGTTTCACCATCAGCCTCGTGGTTTTAAAATGCGTCTATTGGGTAGAGGTTTCTATACCTGTTCCCCTCTCCAACTAGCTTAGCAAGCCGATATTGTTTGCTTTAGCCCGTTACGTTTCACCATCAGCTTCGTGGTTTTAAAATGTATGTGAATGTTTGCTGAATCCACCACACCTAAATGGTGTGAAAGTTATCTTATTTATAATCAAATAAATTACAAGGATATGGAAATAGTAATAAATGGAAATAACAATAAATGGAAAAATACCTATAGTAATAAGGCAAATGTTAGATATTTGCCTTATAATAAAATATCAAATCTAATATATATGGTAAACTATAATTTATTACTAAATATCCTTAACACCCCACCGCAAGCTAAGCGTCGGATTTAAACGAACGTGAAGCTTGAATCTGAAAAATTCAAAGAGGTTGAGAAACACTTTTCGTGAAGATGTTAACAACCTGGTTCAGAGGAGGCGTAGAGAAACACTTTCTTGACCATCGAAAAACTGCAGAGAGATCGCCGCTCAGCGGCGATGCTGCCTTGGCTTCGGTGAGAATATGTCTAACCCATGAAGAGGGATTGTCGCTTAGCGATGATGCTGACTTGGCTCTGGTGAGAATATGTCTAACCCCAAGAAGTAGCAGGGGAAACCTAGAGCAAGGGACAAAGACAATGTTGAAGCTGGAAGAGTCGCCACATTGGGGCGAAGGAGCCAATTTTGGCGAGAAGGGCAGCTGGAAGAGTCGCCACATTGGGGCGAAGGAGCCAATTTTGGCGAGAAGGGCAGCTGGAAGAGTCGCCACATTGGGGCGAAGGAGCCAATTTTGGCGAGAAGGGCAGCTGGAAGAGTCGCCACATTGGGGCGAAGGAGCCAATTTTGGCGAGAAGGGCAGCGGCAACTTGGTTGGCAAAGATGCCAGTGCGGCGCCCAGATTCCAAAGGTAAATCTCTGCAGAAGGTCAATGGGCTTATTGAGATTCTGTATATTTTCGAAGAGGAATGCTGATGAAGATCCTAAGATTAGGGTTTTTGTGAAGGATGAAGAAAAATTGGGAAGAAAATGAAAGAGGCTATGTTTGGAAAAGGTGAGGTTGTATGTACAGAGTATGGCGAAGGATGATTTGGAGGTCAAAAAGGTGGAGCCGAAGAATAATCAATCGACTCTGCATGTGACAGCCATGACGACTGCCCCTGCGGCATCAAAGACAACAGTGGTGGTGGAGAAGAACAGTAGAAGATTTCAAAAGCCATTGAAAAGAAAGGATCTAGGTTGCTAAACCAAAATGGCTCTGATACCATGTGAATGTTTGCTGAATCCACCACACCTAAATGGTGTGAAAGTTATCTTATTTATAATCAAATAAATTACAAGGATATGGAAATAGTAATAAATGGAAATAACAATAAATGGAAAAATACCTATAGTAATAAGGCAAATGTTAGATATTTGTCTTATAATAAAATATCAAATCTAATATATATGGTAAACTATAATTTATTACTAAATATCCTTAACAATGTATCTATTGGATTCCGAATCTTTACCGACTATTGGATTCCGAATCTTTACCGAGATGCTTGACTTGAGATATATATGAACTACCAGATACTCTCAAGTATAAAAGAAACTAAAAAGTACAATCTCAATTTCAAGAAGGAAGACGAACAAATTTGATATTTTTATTTGAAGGAACATCGTCAGATTCAGCCCAGTTACTACTTTGGATCCAAATCCAGTTCTCCACAAAAATTCATCGCGCTCTCCCTCGGATTCCCTCATTTTCTCTTCCAACTCCGGCGATGGCCACAATCCCCCTCTTTTCCTCCTTCCGATATTCCGACAGCCTCACGGTGGTCGGAATCTCTGTCTGCACTGCCGTCATCTGCGAGGCCATCTCATGGATTCTCATCTACCGCACCAACTCCTACAAAACCCTTCGATCCTCCATCGACAAGGCCGCCAAAAAGCTCGAGACCATGAAGACCGACACCTCCAAAATCAACGTCAAGAAATCGAAGACCAAGAAGATCGATCGCGTCGAGACCAGTCTTAAGGAATCGAGCCGCGACCTCTCGCTTTTCAAGTTTAAATCCGGCGCCGTTGTTGCTCTTGTTCTGTTCGTCGTCTTTGGATTGCTCAATTCGCTCTTCGAGGGCAAGGTTGTTGCCAAATTGCCGTTTAAGCCTTTTGGTCTTGTGATGAAGATGAGTCACCGAGGGTTACTCGGTGACGATCCTACCGATTGTGCAATGGCGTTCTTGTACTTCCTCTGTTCGATTAGCATTCGGACCAATCTCCAGAAGTTCTTGGGATTCTCGCCACCGAGAGGCGCCGGTGCTGCCGCCGGCTTGTTCCCGATGCCAGATCCTAAGACGAACTGATTTAGGTCAGGCTTGGATCAAATTATTACACCTTTTCCCCCATTTCGATTATGAATTCTGATAAAAACTTGATTTGATCTGATTAGGCTTACTTTTACTAGGGTTCTATCTGTTAATTAGTGAGTTCCGGACTCAGTATAGCTTTGATTCTAATCTCCACTTGCATTCTAGATTAGATTTGGAAATAATACTATCTTCTTTTGGATCAATATAAGCTTCTGATCTTTTAAATTTTGTTCAATGATTCTATTGCCTTGGTCATGACTGTGAGATTGAACTGTGTGTTCTGCTGGCTGTTCATCAAAATGTTCTTAGCTACGCTACCATTTTTGAAAGCTTTGATTTCGTTCAATGATCTATTGCATTACTTTTCTGTTTGAGCTTCTTACTATACCAAACATTTTTCCATTTCATAAACTAGATGGCCTTAAGGTTTCTTCATTTAGCATGTAATTCCTCCTCTTCTGCACCCATAGAACATTATCCTTGCACCATCCATCATTCTCATAAGAAATGTAAGAGTTTCAAAGCTTTAGTGTCTTCTATAACGCTGGTTATAGTAGTTACCGTTTAATGATAGATGAGTCATATGCCTTCGACCAAGAAGCCAGAGGTTCGAATCACTCCACGTGTTGTAGAACTAAGAATCATGACTATGTAATAGTTTTAAGGACAGTTGATTTAGTTGAAGAGGTTAAATCAAAATATTGTTTTTTGGGTGGAACTTGAGGATGGTACTGCCGACTTTGATTAGCTAACGGTTTTGTGTATAGTAGGCTAACTTTAGCATAGTTCATCACCGATTTTGATTAGCTAACGGTTTTGAGTATAGTAGGCTAACTTTAGCATAGTTCATCGCTGACCTTGATTAGCTAATGGTTTTGAGTATAATAGACCAACTTTAGCATAGTTCATCGCCGACTTTGATTAGCTAACGGTTTTGAGTATAGTAGGCCAACTTTAGCATAGTTCATCGCCGACTTTGATTAGCTAACGGTTTTGGGTATAGTAGGCCAACTTTAGCATAGTTCATTGCCGACTTTGATTAGCTAATGGTTTTGGGTATAGTAGGCCAACTTTAGCATAGTTCATCTAGATCGGCTAGGGAGTTTTTCTTTTTTTTTTTTTTTTTTTTTTTTAA
>NW_019268520.1:5249601-5283454 GCF_002738365.1 Cucurbita moschata
TTTTTTTTTTTTTTTTTTTTTTTTTTTTTGAAAGGAAACAATTTGGTCGATTACATGAAATGTTCAAAGGGGAGAGCCCATCAAATAGAGATTACAAAAGAACATCTCCAGCTGATATAAGAGAGTTATAATTGTTTACACCAATAGACAGCCAAGAAACAAAGATCGTTGAAAGCTTCTTGAGTTCCTTTCACTTCAAATGGACCAAATTGTAGAATGAACCTTTCTGTGTTGCTCGAAAGGGAGATCTACGAGTAATAAACGCAACCAATTTGTGAGATCTTACATCGGTTGGAGAGGAGAACGAAACATTCCTTCTAAGAATGTAGAAACCTCTCTACAGCAGACGCGTTTTAAAACCTTGGAAGTCCGACAGAGAAAACCCAAAGATGGCGGTGAGCTTGGACCAACACAATCCAATCCAAAACGTCTTTAGAAAGGTTTTACTGTTCTACAATATTGTGTAGAAGTTTTCTATCTGCTAAATCTACAGCTTCTTTTATGTGTTGTTTCTAATGTCATTACTACTAGCATATTCATTGTTGAAGTGATCATTTCTGCTAATTTATGGGTTCAGTTCTGTATTTATAACACTGTGGTCATTAAGTAACGCTGGAAAACTGGTCGAGCAAACTAAACCAATATAAGTTTAGTGCTAAATCAAATTAGTATACAAGTTAATGATTGATATTCGGTTAAATTACCAAGTTTGATATGAACTTTAAAACATTTTTAGTAGGTTTTTAAACTTTCAAAATTGATTCAATGATGTATCTAATAGACATTGACTTATTTATCATTTTAAAATTCATGAATCTACTAAGCACAAGATTAAATACTCGAGATTTATTTAATATTTTTTAAAGTTCAAGGTCTTATTAAATGCGAATATAAAATTCTAAGACGTGTTTTTGACTTGCATCCCTAATTTGGACACTTTGAGAGTGAAAAACAAAATTATATACAAAGGCCCCGTTTGATAATTATCTTGTCGTTTTTTAAATTATAAGTAAATTAAAAATATTAAAAAAAAAACAAAATTCTATTTTTTTTTTCAAAAACTCATTTTTCTTTGAACAATAAAAATTGAGTTTAAGGTTGAAATTGCAATTTGATGAAATCGTTTTATTTTGAAAGTTAAAAAGGTTTTTTTTTTTTAAATATTATTGAAATTTTAAAAATTTAAATGTATTTTTGAAACAAAAGTATTTTTATTAATTTAACTAATTTAAATCATATTTCCAATCAGTCAATTCACGTGGAGGACCGTAATTATTTTTTAACGATTGGGTCAAAATTGTTAATTTTAAAAATTGAAGGACAAAGTAGAAATATATGATGGGCTAAAAGTGTAAAAATTAAATTATTTAGCTAAAAAAAAAAAAAAAAGTTATTTAACAAAATTAATGTGGAATATTAATTTATACAAATTTGCGAGGTAAACGGTAGGAAGCAAACCCCTTGACTGTAACTTTTCTGTTAAATAGCAGGTACTGGTAAACTGGCTATCCGTCTCAAAACTCGGAACAACGCTGCCGCCTGAAGGAATTCCAGAAGAAAATTTGATCTTTCCCAGTCTCTCAACTACAATTTCACACCCGCGGTCTCTGTTTATCTATCTACCTATCAATCTCTCCTCACAGAATCGCCAGCTTCGTTGCGATTTCTTGCGTATGGGTGTTGCCCGATTCGGTAAATCTGCTGTCTTTTTTCCTTTTTCCTAATTTGTTTTGAAGTTTTATTGTGTCAATTTCCCACCAATTTCTTATAAAATGTATCCCCAAGAAGTCTGGATTTCTGAGGACTGAGATTCTAGGGCACAATTTGAATTGTGGGTTGTTATCGCTTAAAGAAATCATGCTTTGTTAGATTACACTACGAAGCTTTATGGATCATATGTGCTTGAATATAATATTTGTACACGAATTTTCACAGTGCTATGGACCGCAAGGACAAAGCAACGGCTTCCTTGCTCAAGCGTGTTCTAGTTACTTGTGCGTCTCAGGTATGTGATTCTTTTATAGGCAATTCTATAAATTCAATGAGATATGGTCGTTGGAGTGCCTTTTTTTGTTAGAATCATAACCTTGGTTCAGGATCGGCTTCTTGCCCCTTAGCCTAGGTATATACCTATTTTTGATGATGCATTTGGTTCATATAAGAAAGAAGTGTGAATCTATGTTTAATAGCAAAAATTTGGGGTCTTGGCTATTGGTTATTTTATCTACAATTGCCAAAAATTCGTTGAGGAGGTTTATTTATTTATTTTTCTTTTTCTTCTTTTTTTTTTTTCAATTTTTATTGTGTGTGCACTAATTGAACAGCTTATATCTGCATATATACATGCATTGGTATAGCCATGTATGTTTATATATATATATATATATATATATATCTTTGCCTCTGGGCTTGGTAGATTCACTTATTTACTCCCTCCCAAAAGAAAAAGGGAAATTGAAGTTGGGAAATTGGTATAGGCATGTATGATTTCCATTTGAGATCAAAACTGCAACTCATAACGGGTTCAAAGATGGAATTCCAGGTTATTCCATTTCCCTAGTTGACATGCTTTGTAAAACCACTAGTTGAAGTTCTTTAGGCACATACTTTTGTAGTTACACCTTTTTTTTATATGGAGTTCCACATTCATTGCGAAATATGAAAGAAAACAAGAGGAGAAGCCATACAAAAAAGGATTCCATTCCAAAAGAATAAAACCTAGCACATGGTTACAAACCTCTTTGACTACCGAAGCCCAAAAAGACATTTCAAGCCTCAGTAGGCATCAAACCTCCTCACTCGATATCTCTACCTCCTAGAGGTCCTGTTATTCTGTTCAATCAAATGCCCTAAAAGATTTTAAAGCAAGTACCCCTCCACAATAACTGCCCTTATCTCGAAAGGGCAGGAACAGAAGGACTCATGAATGATGGACACACAATCCCTTTGTTAGGGGCATTTTTGTTTAATCCCCTTGTTAGGCAAGGTGTTTTTTCCCCTATTTAATATCTTTGTTTCTTATATTAAGGAAATACATTTCATAAATTTGAAGTGTTGATTAGTAGCTAACATGTTCTACTGCAATCTGATTGTTTTCAACCTGCATGCTTGCTGCTCCTAGAAAGTCTTGTTTTGTTTGTTATTTTCTCATGTTCAGGTTAGATTATGTATAGCTTCACCGACTCGTGAGACAATCTCTTAAATAGTGGTCATCACTATTTAAACCCACCAGCTCATAAGCTCTAAAGGACTTGGGTTTATAGTTTTGACTCTTTTGATCGCTTTGGCCAACCCATGGTAGTTTGCTTCTTGAAAGTTTGAAGTTCCAATATCTGCAACATGTGGTTGATACTATTTGGTGGCTTTGTGTTTATGGAACTGTTAAAAACTTTGAAAAAAAAAAAACAATTTTTATTGTTCGAATTGTGATTTAGATGATTTAGGAAAGTAAGAGAACATGGACCAGGGGCCATTTATTATTGAGGTCCCATGTATGCTTTATTATTTATTTATTTATTATTAAAAAATTTAAATTTAAATTTGATTTATTTATTTATTTGTTTGTGTAGGCAAAACAATATGGGGGTTGTGTTGCGGCAAAGGTTCCAAAAGTTGAACGTGATATGTGTTTGAAAGAATTTATTGCACTAAAATCTTGCATGCAAAATACGGTATTTTTCAATATTCAATTCTTTTTTTTAACAAATATGAGGAAACAAAGTTTCTTATAAAAAAAGAAGAAAAATAAAAAAGGAATATGTATGAGGAATCAAATAACGGTAAGGCCCGATTGGTAAGAGTTTTGGTTTTGGTTTTGGTTTTCTGTTATTCAACTAATCAAATGTTGTTGGATTCAGCTTCGGGGGAAATCATAAGCATCATTGCTTCGTTGAAGAAAATATCAAAATGACGGGAGAACTTTTCCTTTGTCCTTGGCTTTACCTTGGGAGTATAGCAATCGGAGAAATTTTCTACATTCACGACACTGAAGCGAATGCGGTATTAACCGTCTTATAAAGATCTACTGGAACATTTGCACATGTTTTCTGCTTTCCTAATGTCATTAATTTTTTTTTCCTTTTTTAGTGAGGTTTGAGTGAATAAGCTTAATTTGGGTTGCATAAGTTGCTTGGTTCCACTTTCAAAAGCTTTTCTTCAAGGTTAAGAGGTGACTTGATAAAATGTCTGGAAGACCGTCAAGATTACAACCCAATGCTGGTCTAAGCAAATCCAGTGCTCTTTCACATGCTTATATACAATATCCGCCCTTAAGATGTAGCGTTCCTGGACCTGGGGGATTGTTTTTTGATGATGGAAATAAGTTACTGATCTGCCCAACCGTGGATCAGGTAATAGATCTTGAGCTGCTCTATGCACTTGTTCTGAAAGTGCATCTGGCGCTTATAAACCTGTTTTGACAATGTTTCTTTTGTTTCTCATATAGATCTTCTCATGGAAAACTGTTCCGTTTAATCCTGCTGTCACTTATACTGCTGATGCTGTTATGGAAGGGCCGATTTTATCTATTCGATATTCCTTGGACTTAAAGATTATTGCAATACAAAGATCAAGTCATGAGATACAGTTTTTAATCAGAGAAACAGGCGAAACTTTTATTCAGAGTTGTAGACCAGAGTCAGAGAGCATTCTGGGATTTTTTTGGACTGATTGTCCCTTGTGCAATATAGTATTTGTGAAAACCAGGTAAGAGCAGGTTATAAGGCCGTTTCAAGTTTATGAGTGAAAATTGGAATCACTTCAAGACATAATTTGCAGGGGAAACCTAATATCATTAGACAAACTTTTTCTTTGTGATTGTGTGGGAGATTTTGGAAAGTTAGAAAGCGAACAATTTTTGGAGGAATAAGCGATGGGATAGGTGAGGTATCTAAATGTTTCTAATAAATAGACCATGGTTAAACTAAAAAGGGCATACAAAATGGGCATGAAGGAATTTGTATGATCTGATTTTTGGAGGTTAATGGTTGGACGTCCATAGCTTTTTTGGCTCCAAACATTATAAATAAAAATTAGTTCTTCCCTAGTCTCTTGATCTTGCCACATCTAGTTTCTCTAGGATACCTTTGTTCTTTTTTAAGTTTTTTAATCGAAGAAACAAAACTTTTCCTTCATGGTTTGAAAAGCTAAAGTAGAAAATTATAAAACTTCGAGGATACCTTGGTTGAGTTGTCAATCTAAGAGAATTATCCTACTAAGGATGAGGTTGATGGTTATTTTTAACTTGGGTTATGCTGGTGTGCTGATTTGGAAACTTCGGAGAGAACGCAACAAAACGGTTTTTTGAAGACAAGTCCCTTTTGCTGATTTTTGTAGCATTGTACAAATTTGGTATTCAATGTGGAGTCTTTAGACCCAAGGAGTCTTTTTTTTGTAGCATTGGACGCTTGTGAGATCCCATATCGGTTGGAGAGGGGAATGAAACATTATTTATAAGGATGTGGAAACCTCTCCCTAACAAACACATTTTAAAAATCTTGAGGGGGAACCCTTTGAAGGAAAAGCCCAAAGAGGACAATATCTGCTAACGGAGGGCTTGTGCTGTCACAAACGGTATCAGAGCTAGACACCGGACGGTGTGCTAGCGAGGACCCTGGCCCCCAAGTGGGGTGGATTGTGAGATCCCATAATGGTTGGAGAGGGGAACGAAGCATTTCTTATAAAGGTGTGGAAATCTCTCCTTAGCAGATGCGTTTTAAAAACCTTGAGGGGGAAGCCCTTAAAGGAAAAACCCAAAGAGGACAATATGTGCTAGGTAGTGGGCTTGGGCTGTTACAACGCTCCTTGCCCATTTACCCCTACGCTTAGCAAACAAAAAAAAAAAAGAAAAAAAACTTGGGCATGTCAGTGCCATTTATTCATTTTCGTATTATGATTGGAGTTTGACATAGCTTTCAAAATGCAGTATCATTTGATCCACTTATTATTTTGCTGCTTTCTTCCCTTTTTTTATTTTATTTTTTATTATCGAGGATTTAGCATGTAGATATTTTTATTTGGCTAAGGTGAAGTTTTCTTGCAGCGGACTGGATTTGTTTGCTTATAAGTCTGATTCAAAGTCCCTCCATTTGGTGGAGTCAAAGAAATTGAATGTGAGCTGGTATGCCTACACGCATGAAAGTCGATTGGTGCTTATGGCTTCTGGGATGCAGTGCAAAACTTTCCATGGATTTCAGGTACAAATTTTGAATACGAGGATAAACTCCCCAAAGAGTGTTCAAGTTTGTAATTACTATAATCACTGTTCTCTTACAGCCTACATGCTCATTGTCTGACTTGGATGCTTTTTTCTTGTTTAGCTTTCAGCAGCAGGGATTGTTCGCTTGCCTAAGTTTGAGATGGCGATGGCAAAATCTGATGCTAACAGCAAGCCTGTTCTAGCTGTAGAGGACATCTTTATTATCACTGTGTAGGGGACTCTGTCAATTTGCTCCTTTTTATCTTTTTACATTTTTCGAGAAATTTATTTTATTTCTAATCAAATTTAAAACTCATATATGCATATTTTCTTAAACTTTGTCAGCTATGGAAGAATATATTGCTTGCAAGTGGATAGAATTTCAATGCTACTTCATACCTACCGGTTCTATCGTGATGCTGTTGTGCAGCAGGTATATGTTTAAAAAAATTATGCATGTAGATTGATTTTTTTTATCCGTGAATAGGCTTTACCATGCAGTAGTCTGTCAGAAGTCTTATTATGATGTCTGTCAGGGTTCAATTCAAGTTCTAGTTCTCTTTAGGTGTTGTGGTTCAAACGGGATCAAGCTCTGCTGTACAATAATCAGGCTTCATATCTACTCTAGATATCTAAGTTACCACTTTGGCATCAAATTTCGACCGAGGATTTGTTATACTTTGTAGTCATTGTTTTCTGCAGGGTTCCTTACCAATCTACTCGAGCTGGATTGCTGTGAGCGCGGTTGACAATGTGTTGCTTGTCCATCAAGTAGATGCAAAAGTAGTAATTCTTTATGACATTTTTTCTGATTCGAGGGCGCCCATATCTGCCCCACTTCCTTTGTTGCTGAGGGGTTTTCCTCGACCCAATATTGATGTCCGAAGTAGTAAGCAAGATAATGCCAGTTTAGAAGCTGATCAACCTGATGAAGCAATTGTCTATGGGGATGGTTGGAAATTTCTTGTCCCTGACCTGATTTGTGATCATGTCAACAAATTAGTGTGGAAGATACATATTGACTTAGAGGTTGGGTTGAATTTATTTTATTATTTATTATTTATTATTTTTTCTCCCCTTTTCTAAAAAAATTTAGGCACTGAAGTTCTTTTTTTGTGGCAGGCAATCGCTTCCAGTAGCTCAGAAGTGTCATCACTTCTAGAATTCTTGCAGCGACGGAAATTGGAGGTTAGCAAGGTAGAGCTTTAATTTCATGATTGGGTCTGAGGATTTGTACTTCAAATACAAGAGTTCCTTTTTGTTCTGAATTGTTTCCCTTTTTTCCTCCATAAGAAACTTCAAAACTTCTATAAACAAACAGAAGAGAGAACAGCCTAACGGGCTTTTTAGCATCAAAACAGCTCTCTAGTCGATATTTATGAGTTTTAGGGTTTAGCGTTTAGGGCTTTTTAGCAATATCCACCCGAGGCCTTCCTTTGGCTGATTCATTAGTTGCCTTCGGTAACAAGCTGGACTCCCTTAGACCATAGTTAGGTAGCTTCTATGGTTTTCCTTCATAGATTGTCTTCCTCTCAAGCATATCTCCATAGCCACCTTATCAAAACAGGTCGAGTTCTTTTGCTTTAGAGACCCGACCCCCAAACCTCCAAGCTGAGTGGGAAGAGAGGATCAGTCCCAATTCACTAGATTATTTACAGGCTTATAGGAACCACCAGACTGAATAAAATCTCTCATGAAAAAATGATAATAATGTAAATATCACAAACACCAATAGTAACCTTTATTGATAATATAAAAAGGTATCACATCTCATTTCAGACATTCAAGAGGTCTGAAAGCTCTCCCAAAACCCCAAATAATTTCAAGATGATTTCCTTCTCATTTCTTTGGTTGTTAAGTACTTATATTCACAACTGAGCAACTCCCTCTTAAGAATAAGACTTAACACAAACCATTTCTCTCTTTCATCTACCCATACCCTGAGCAGACACTGCCTTCCCTTTACTGTTTTTTTTCTCCTAATGTAGGTTCATATGGTGTGCTGGCTATTAGTATTGTTGTGGCTCTCAAGTTTTTTTGGTGCATGTAACTAGTATTTCTTTGCTTGATCGATTAAACAATTCCTGCTAATCTTCAGGCTAAACAGCTGTGCTTGACCTTGACAAGAACTATGATTCTGGAGCACAGGCCGGTGGCCACTGTTGCTAAGGCTATAGATGTTCTAGTCTCATCATATACCCTCTCAAGCAAAGTAGGTCCCAGCGTTAAAGAATCAAAAACTGACAGGTCGCAGTCAGTTGTGCCTCAAGTTAGTGGTTCTGGCCCTGTACCTGGTGGTAATAACCGTGATTCAACTGCTGGAATGGAAAGTGAAGCTCCTCACAGAACTTCAATATTTCCGTCTTCAGATTCTGAGGGGAATGCTGATGTTGATCAACTAAATACAGGAAACCATCAGTCTATAGTTGACCAGGAAAGATGGAGAAGCACAATAAGTTCTACTGACATTCAGGCATCATCTTCACAATACCAACATCTTGGACCAGGATGTAACCGGTTGAATGACGATGTATCTGATGAAGGGTCTCTGGTTTTGTCGCCAGCTATCTCACCTGATGAGATGTACAGCTTTGTGTTCGCTCCCATTGAGGAAGAGATAGTCGGAGATCCTTCTTACTTGCTGGCCATAATTATCGAGTTCCTCCGCCGGTATGCTATATTCTTTCAATATAAAAGTGATTTGAACTCGCTAGTAGAAACAGCCAAATGGGTTGCATTCTGATTGCAGCATGCCAGTTTCTCACACGCGTTCAATATGATATGATTGTGCGTTCAAAAGTTTATCTTCATTCTGCATTCTTTTTGAAGTAGTGCTAGCAGCTTGATCATTTCTTCGTTTAACTCTTTGTTGATACTTGCTGTGATAGAGAAATATAGCCTATGCATGGAGAAGTTCTAATTATAGGTTTCAAGAAATATAGCCTTGATCACTGCTTTATATTCTTGCGTCAACCATAAGCTATGTTCATTTGGTTTCATAATTATTCTACTCTTTCTCCCATTTGTAGGATTAATATGGAAAAGATCAAAGTAAACCCAAACATCTATGTTTTGACTATCCAAATTTTGGCTCGCAATGAACGATACACAGAAATTGGATTATTTGTGCAGCAAAAGGTACTGAATCTTTTCTTATATGGTCTTCCTTAATGAAATTCTGGCCCTAGAAGTGAGAGTGCCACAAATGAATATATTAGTTAGAGGTATTTTTTTCTTTTAACAGATTCTAGAACCTTCTAAAGAGGTTGCTTTGCAATTGCTGGAGTCTGGTCGCCATAATCTTCAGACAAGGAAACTGGGTCTAGATATGCTCAGGCAGCTTTCTCTACATCATGATTATGTGTCTCTGCTCGTGCAAGATGGATATTACCTTGAAGCATTGCGTTATGCTCGTAAGTTTAAGGTAATTTCTTCGATATCTCAAAAAATGCCGAGCCTTCGTTATGCTTGTGCAGTGGGATTTGGTCCATTTAAATGTGGAGTGTGTATAGAGATTTGAACCTTCCGTCTTAAGAAAAGAAGTATATGTCAATTACCGTAGAGTTATGTTATATTGGTTTTGGAATGACTTTCCGAAAATGTGATGCAGGTTGACACTGTCCGGCCTTCATTGTTTCTTCAAGCCGCTTTTGCAACCAACGACACGCAACATTTGGCAGCAGTTTTGAGATTCCTGTCAGATTTAACTCCTGGTTTCAAAAACACCTCAGATTACAGTAGGTACCATCACATTCTCACTGAAATGAGCTCTGGTGCTTCTGCTTGAGATTTTCTAGAACTAGTCGTCATAGGGATCGAGCAGCGAATGTCGGGGAAGCTGTAGGCCTTTTTGAGATGGAAATGTCTGATGTTGGTATCAACAACCTGAGATAGATGGCCACACCCTCCCTAGAAACCAAGGAAGAAAATAGGTGAAGTAGTGAAGATGGTGGAAAAGGGAGAGTATAGATAGGAGTATTGAGATAAATAATGGGCACCCCCTCCCCCACAAGAAAGGGACGAAAATAATTAAGTCGACTATGATTTAAAGTAGGTTGCCTTCGTCACCCTCATCTCTGTCAGCTTGGCTCGCAAGGCATTCCTTCCCGTAGGATTTCAAACCTTGCCTCGTTCTGGCGATATGCTATCTTTCCCCCTCTTCCTTCTTTTTCAAGTTATGGGTGAGTCTTATGACCTTTTCATATTGAATCACACTCATCAAACTTTGTGTGTTTATGGTTCATATTGTAATTTTTTTTTTATTGTTATAATAGACGAACTGATAAATTCAACGTCTTCTTGCTTGTATAGGGTATTTATGACCCATAAACATCAAAGTCAAAACTTAAAAAATAAAATAGGGAGTAATTTCAAGTGGGTGTAGATATGGACCACTAAATGAGTCAATGACTAGTGTAAAGTGAACATCATTTATGTATAAAGTTAACTTGATCTATCAATTCAAAATGACCATCCTATTCAAATGGTCTAAGTTATATGCATATATATATATTATTCATTATTTTGAAAATATATTAATTTTTATTCGATTGAAAACTATTTTTGAAGTAAAATTCTAGGTGACAGCGTAAAAGAATTCAATTTAGATGACCTTTTATCGAATCTTTTATCGAATCTAACATTTTTTTTATATGTATTTTAAAGATAATTTTAAACTATTTAAACCGAAGCAGATCAGGTCGAGATGGGAAGTAGCAGGTTTCAACAAACAATTATCATCATGAACGCAAATAATTCAATAATCAGCTTCCAAGAAGGGAAGATCTTTTAAATGAGATTTTTTTTTAGATTTGAAGTGTGAGGGCCAACCAAAAAACAAACCCCACAACATTCACTTTAATGAAATCGTGTTGTATTATTTTTCATCATCAGCTAGGACCACACTACAAAAAAAAAAACATCTTCTCACGAACATCAACTAAATGCTTTAACTGTTCTAATGTTTATAAGCTAAACCTACTCCTTTGGGCCTCCATAGCTGGTCTATGTTTCCTTATTTTAATTTCGAGTAAAAAGACTATTTTTATCGTCTCTTGCGTATGCGTTTTAAAACCGTGAGACTGACGACGATACGTAACAGGTCAAAGTGGACAATATCTGTTAGCAGGGCTTAAGCTGTTGAGTCAGACACCGTGCGGTGTATCAGCAAGGACGCTAGGCCTCCAAAAAGGTAGATTCTGAGATCCCACATCGATTGGGGAGGAAAACGAGCCGAACGCGTTCTAAAAGTAATATAGAAGGCAGGAGAAAGATGTCATTTTCCAAAAGAAATAAAGGAAGAAAAGAGTTGAAGAATCAAAGGGTTTGATCAATAAATGATTGGCTCACAAAATGTAAAAGGAAACAGATTCAATTATTGAAGAATCCATAGAGCTTCAGATCGCTTTAACTTCGCAATAAATCTTATACCCATAACTGGTTTACATCTCCAGCTGTGAAGCTCTGCCAATTCCACTTTCAACTTCTTCTCATAAATACATTTTCCCCACCTTTTTTTAGTTTTTACCTAAATTTGATAGGCAGTACACATCACAGGGTTGCAGCTTATTACTGTTGTGGGGTTGTATGGATGAAATTGGTTCGACTTTCCCTGTTCGGAACCTTTCTCTTTCGGTTTTCTCAAGTCTATTACTAGCAGATATTGTCAGCTTTAGCCCGTAATTATCGTCGGTCTCACAGTTTTAAAACGCATTTGTTAGGGAGAGGTTTTCATATATTTATAAGGAATGCTTCGTTCTCCTCTCCAATCGATGTGGGATCTCACAATCCACTCCTTTTGGGGCTAGCGTCCTCGCTAGCACACCGCTCGGTGTCTGGCTATGATCTCATTTGTAATAGCCCAAGCCCATCGCTAGCAGACATTGTCCACTTTAACCCATTACGTAATGCCGACAATCTCATGGTTCTAAAACGTGTCTGTTAGAGAGAGAGGTTTCCCACACACTTTTAAAAAATATTTTGCTCCTCTCTCCAATCGATGTGTCATCTCACAATCCACCCTTCTTGGAGGCCGAGCGTCCTTGCTATCTGACTCTGATACCATTTGTAATAGTCCAACCCCATCGCTAACATATATTGTTCGTTTTGGCCTGTTACGTATCACCGTCAACCTCACTATTTTAATGTTTCATTCTCCACTCCAACCGATATAGAATCACACAATCCACCCCCCCTACGAGCCAACATCCTCGTTAGCACACTGCTCGATGTCTGGCTCTGATACCATTTATAACAGTCTAAGCCCACCATTAGTAGATATTGTCTACTTTAGCCTGTTACGCATCGTCGTTTGCCTCACGATTTTAAAACACATCTATTAAGGAGAGATTTCTACCCCTTATAAGAAACGCTTCCTTCTCCTCTCTAGCCCACGTGGGATCTCACATGTATAAATGACTCAAATAAAATCATACAAACTAAACGTTAAAAAATTCAAGTATACAACCCAATCTAAACTTAGTTCAATTGCTATAGGTTTATACGCTCGATCAAAAGATCAAAGATTCAAATCTTCAGTCCACGAAAGAAAATAGATAAGACCCACATAATATTTTAATATTTTGTGTAGTGATAGGGTTGTGTATAACAAAGAGGGAGAGTTGTCTTAGGTTATGTAGCTGAGAGGACCCTTCATTCAATTATAGAAAAAGCTAAAAAAAAAAATAAGTGGAAACCCTTTTGAGGTCAAATAAGGATTCTTTTTCCCTTTTACTAAAGCTAAATTACAACTCGTACAATATCCACCAATACTAAAACAATCATTCCAACCTTTTTGAAGCCATAAACTAAGCTAAGCTAAGCTAAGGCTAGAGATATGTAACCAAAATTTAGGCACTTTTTATGAACAAAAGCCTCATAATTTTGAGCTGGGTTTTCAACAACATTACTAATTAAGGCATTGTACTTTGGTTTATGGGTGTTAGTGTTCATCTTTTGGTAGGTTTTGAAAGGCCCTTGAAAGCCCTTTCAAGGGCCCTACACTGTGCACACTGTGGAAGCATCAAAGGAAAAGAAAAGAAAGAAAGATTAAAAGGTAAGGTCCCTCCAAAGTACAAATTTTGGGGTGTGAAGCAGTGTTAGAAAGATAGAAAAGTACTATTGAGTATTAGTTTAGGACCACTTTTAGAACGCTGGGAATTGCAGAGGTGAGGCTTACAACTTCATCAATTAACCCAAAAAAAACCCAACTTTTTTTTATCTCTCTTTCTTTAGGGTTTCTCAGTGAAGTACCACAGGAACTCAGGCAAGTTGCAACAAAATGTCAAAAAAGTTCATGTTTTTCTCTGTCAAAGAATTCAAAGGAAAGTAAATACCGAACTTTGAGAACTATCTTCTTCTTCTTCTTCTTCTTCTTCTTCCTCTCAGAATGCTTAGAAGTTGACTGCACTATCTAATGACTGGCTCACAGTGTAGCAGGCATGGTTAAAGCTGTGTCGGGGTCGGGTGGCTTTTACCGTAACTCGTTAACTTAAACGTATGAGATGAGTAGTGATTTAATATGATGTTTTGTGTTCGAACCCTTGTAGTGTTGTTTTCATTTGTTGGGTTTCTTATTGTAACGAACTATGCTCAGGATTTTGATATCTAAATTCGACCCATGATATCTCTGACATTCCGAATATCAACACAGGTCCATACATGTTTCTTAGAAAAATTCTCAAGAGGTCACGTAACAGCCCAAGTCCACCAACAGTAGATATTATCAGTTTTAACACGTTACATATCGTCGTTAATCTCATAGTTTTTAAAACGCGTTTATTAGGGAGAAGGTTTTCACACCTTTATAAGCAATGTTTTATTCCTCTCTCCTACTCACAATCCACTCCCGTTATGTATCACCATCAATCTCACGATTCCCTTCTCCAACGAATGTGGGATCTCACCCAAAATTGCTTTTTTTGTAGTTTTTAAAACGCGTCTATTAGGGGGGAGGTTTTCATACCCTTGTAACGAATGCTTCATTCCTCTCTCCCACTTAGAATCCACTCCCTTTAGAGACCAGTGTCCTCGCTGACACATTACACACTATCTCGCTTTGATACCATTTGTAACAGTCCAAGCCCACTGCTAGTAGATATTGTCTGCTTTGACCCGTTATGCATCACCGTCAATCTCACGATTTCCCTCTCCAACCAACGGGGGATCTCACCCAGAATTTCTTTTTTGTAATTTTTATATCTTCAGAATCGTTCTCATTCGAATGAGAGAGAAATTGGAGAGGTTTGAAATTTGAAAAAAGAGATGTGAAGTCAACATCTTGAATTAAAGATGTGGACCAAAGATTGCAGGAAATGAAGTAAAGGGAGGGAACATTATTCATGTGAAGCTTGTAAACATAACAACTACCAAATTCAGATACGATATTGGCTGTTCGTTTCAGCTCTCACTTTACTGTCAAAACATAAAGGACATGGATTTGTGTGAATGATTCTCTCTTCTTTCTTACCTTTTTCAACCTTTCATTATTATTTTATGTCATGAAAACAACCACACACATTTACACCCTTCTTCTTCTTCTTCTTCTTCTTCTTCAATTATTTTACCACCCTTTTTTTTTAAACTCAAAATCGAAACCAATTACCATTCCAAAACTCGATAGTTTAATGTTCATTTCGTAATTATCGACCATATACAAGTGTTTGATTCGTCGCTGTTCATATTGATTCTTGTATAAGATTTGAAAATGACAATGGCAAATCATTCCAACCATTGATTGTGATATTGTTTTGGATGGACAAAATAATTGTTTCATTCCATCAATCAATTTGTCTTCTTCTTTTCTACTTTTTGTTTCTATTTCAACTTCATTCAAATCCATCCATGCTTCTAAAATTCTAACCCTATTTCAAAATCAAACCAATTTGTTCGTTCGTTCACCACTAGCCGTCTGTTTTGACCTATTACGTATCGTCGTTAGCCTCACGATTTTAAAACATGTCTACTAGGGAGAGGTTTCCACACCGTTATAAGGAATGTTTTGTTATCTTCTCTAACCGATATAGGATCTCACAGTATGAGTCAAGTTTTAATATAGTGTCTAAGTGAATTATGGATATCGTGTTTCAAATTGAGCTTCCAGTTCGTTTAGCTATCAAAAAAGAATTCTCCATAAAGAACTTGATTCATACAAATTCCTTGTGGAGAATCTCTGCACACTGGTCGCAGAAATGAAATAAGAGATAGAGAAGACGACAAAGAAGGGTCGTCTCTACCATACCTCGATTGAACTTATGTTTTGATTTCGTTGCGTTGACCATACAATAACATTAATCATAGCTCAAATTAACTATTTCCAAAGTGAACATAGCTCAACTGTAATATTGATACATAATTCTTTTCTTTGAGATCAGAAGTTCTACACCTGTGTGAATGAATGTCCATGTTGCTTTTCTTCATGAAAAGGCATGTTTTGGCACGATCATAAAAAATCCAAAGGGTGAAGCTATGGATGACAACGAGAGAGTATCCACTAGAGCGTGTTAGCTCCATGGTATGGGCTAAGGCAAAAGCATTGAGCGAAACAAATCTAGTAGCTTTAGAAGCAGTCTTACATCTCTTCGAATGAAGATACATCGCGTCTGATCAAGCATAGTTCCATCTAATCTAGGGTTTTATTTACTGTTAGAGATGGAATTGGAGTAGTTCATACATTCTAGGTTAGATTCTTATCCTGTTTGAGCCAATCACTTAGCTCACCACACAAATGCAACCTTTCAATGTTTCCTTAGCCACATGATTTTTGTCTCCTAAAAAAAGAATAAATTAATCGTTGCTTGGGGAGCCTATAAACTTAATAATAATAATAATAATAATAACTCATAAATAAATAAATAAAAGGTATATTTTGAGACATTCAAACAACCTAGTTTTTAGAAATCAAATTCATAAGTTACACCAAATTTGACATTATCCACTTGATACATACCTAGATTTTATATATATATATATATGAATGAATGATGTGACATCATAGACATGTCATAAATTTAATTTCTTTTAGAACAACTTGATTTTTAATTTTTAATTTTAAAAATTAAGCTTCAAATATTACTTTATTTTGTGTCTATTTTTAAGGGGCAATTTTTTTTTAAATTAAGCATATAAATGTTTTATTATCCACTTCAAAAAATTAATTTTAATTTTTAGAATTTGAACAAATATTTCTTTCCATGAAAATAGTATTTAATAATAAAAGGTTTTTTTAAATAATTAAAAAAAAAAACATGACAAAAGAATATTAAAAAAAGAAAAAAAAAAAAAAGGAGAAAGGGACGACATAATTAAGAGAGATGTCCCCACAGACACATTGTTAATGCATCATCTGAAAATATGGTGATGTGTGGTCCTAAATACTTTTACTTTCAGACACACAACAATGATGTCTCACTACAACAACCTCCCTTTCTATTCATTCAATTTTTCTTTCTTTTTTCTAATATCTATATAATTAAACCCCAAAACATCCTTAATAAACATAATCTATCCTATGAATCATTTGGTTCGGTTTTGCTTGTTTTGATCCGTACTTATTTTATTTATGATTTTAGGCTTGACTCGAGTTTCTGTGAGATAAGTAGTTCATTGGAGAAGTTTTGAACGTTCATAAAAATGAGATCTAATAGCATGACATGTGAGCTTAGTATTTTGCTTAAACATTGATGTGGATGTTGAGTATGAGTAAGAACGAGACGTTGTAGCATGCTCTGAGTCACTTTTTACTACACTTTCGAGACTCACAACGTCTTTATTCTACATTTGAGGATTTTATTAATATGACTAAATTTAGGGTATAACTCTGATACCATATTAGGAAGTCGAAATGTTGTAGCGGCATCTGCGTCTTCTATTGAGGAATCGGAGTCCGACGACACCGTTATTGCATGCGAAGATGCTAAAGAAAACAACAACAACATCAACGGAGGAGTATGAGTAAGAACGAGACGTTATAGCTGTTAGAATTGGTCAATCCATTAGAATAGCTTGAAGTTAGTCATGCCATAAGAATAGGCTTACTTCGTTAGTTTCCTATGAAATCGGATCTATTAGTTAATCTTTTGCCAATATAAATAGAATATGTCCTCAATAGTGTGAGGCACAGTTTTGCATAAACTTGATATGGTATCAGAGCCGAAATAAGATCCACGAGATCCATAGCCTCTGCTGTTAGACATGTCAATCCCAAACAACACAATGTCTTCTCCGTCGATCAGTCAGGTGATTAGTGTTAAGCTTACACAAGAAAATTATCTACTGTGGTCTACCCAAATCCTTCCCTACTTGCGTAGCCAAAACCTTGTTGGTTTTGTGGATGGATCCATGCCTGCACCAAGCCAGACGATCGCCGTTGAACCAAGTGAAGAAACAGGGAATCGCAAAATTATCATCAACCCTGAGTTCACAGTCTGGTACCCCCAGGACCAGCTGGTACTCAGCCTCATCAACTCATCAGTCACTGAGGAGGTTCTCAGCACGATGGTTGGAATCACCACTGCACGAGAAGCCTGGATTACGCTGGAGCGACAATTTGCTTCCACATCTCGAGCAAGAGCAATGCAGATCCGTATGGAACTCTCTACTATCCAGAAAAAGGACATGACAATTGCTGACTACTTTCGTAAAGTAAAACATCTTGGTGATACACTTGCTGCCATTGGCAAGCGAATAGAGGATGAAGAACTCATCGCCTACATGCTGCAAGGACTTGGTCCAGATTATGATCCTCTAGTCACAAGCATTACAACCAGAACAGATGTATACACTGTCAGCGACGTGTATGCTCACATGCTGAGCTATGAGATGCGGCACTTGCGTAAGGGTACATTTGAGCAACTTTCATCTGCTAACAATGTCAATAGGATATCCATTCGTGGAGGTGCCAATGGAGGTCGAGGTAGTCGCGGTCGTAGTCGTCAGTTAAATAGTGGTCATGGACAATCAAGGCGTACTGTGAACAATCCTGGACGTCAACCATCAAAGACACAAAGCAGCTCAGGCATTGTCTGTCAGATTTGTGGTAAGCCCAATCACGATGCTTTGCAATGCTGGCACAGATTTGATCAGGCATATCAAGCCGAAAATAATCTCAAACAAGCAGCTGTGGCAACAAGTGGATACACTAGTGACACAAACTGGTATGTTGACACTGGAGCCACAGATCATATCACCAATGACCTAGAGAGGCTTACCACCAGAGAACGCTACACTGGCACCGACCAAATTCAGGTTGCAAATGGCGCAGGTTTGTCTATCTCTCATATTGGGAATTCATTAATTTCTGGTTCATCTCTTGTTCTGAAACATATCCTATATGTTCCTAAAATCAATAAGCACCTAATTTCAGTACAAAGACTAGCATCTGATAATAATGCTGTTGTAGAATTTCACCCAAACTATTTTTTGGTTAAGGACCGAGTCACGAAGAAACTCCTGCTCCACGGTAGATGTAAGAATGGCCTATACGTTCTACCGCATAATTTCAGTCAAGCCTTGCTGACAGCCAAACTTTCGAAAGAACAATGGCACAGAAGGCTAGGGCACCCTGCATCTCCAATTACCATTAGAATTCTACAAGATAATAATTTAGCTATAGATACTAATATTCCCTCTTCCTCAATTTGTAATGCTTGTCAATTAGGGAAAGCACATCAATTGCCATTTGGTTCTTCTCAGCATGTATCTACAGCACCCCTTCAATTAATTCACACTGATGTATGGGGTCCATCCATTGCGTCAGTAAATAATTCCAAATATTATGTTTCCTTTGTTGATGATTTTAGTCGTTATGTTTGGATTTACTTTCTGAGATGCAAATCTGATGTTGAGTCTGTGTTCCTTCAATTTCAAAAACATGTTGAAACTATGCTAAATACCAAAATTCGCTCCGTCCAATCAGATTGGGGGGGTGAATACCATCGGTTACACAATTATTTCAAATCCACAGGCATTGAACATCATATCTCCTGTCCTCACACACACCAGCAGAATGGGTTAGTCGAAAGAAAACACAGACACATTGTAGAAACTGGCCTTGCTTTACTCGCTCAAGCCAACATGCCTCTATCCTACTGGGATGAAGCTTTTAACACAGCTTGCTTTCTTATAAATAGAATGCCCAGCCGAACCATACAACAAGACACACCACTTCATAAATTGTTTGGTAAAAGTCCAGACTACTCCATGCTTAGGGTGTTTGGCTGTGCTTGCTGGCCTAATTTAAGGCCTTACAACAACAAGAAACTGAGTTTCAGAACTACTAGATGTATATTCTTGGGTTATAGTTCTTCTCATAAGGGATATAAATGCTTAAATAGAAGTACAGGACGTATTTACATCTCTAGAGACGTGGTTTTCGATGAAAATATTTTTCCTTTTGAAGAATCTAAGCCACCAAACAAAACCACAAATCCACATCATCCTGTTCTACTTCCAGCCTTAGCCAAACTTGCTAGTTTTTACACTGAAAATGCTCTTACAGATATTGAACCAGTTGTTAGTAATTCCCATATGAATGATGGTCAAACTGATAATATTGCTAGTGACAACTTGTCTGGTGTCAGCTTATCTTCTGCAGATAATACAAGAAGTTCAGAGGAAATTGCAGAATATGAAGCTGAGAGCAGTTCGATCAATGCTCAAAACCAAACTCATGAACATGTGTCTGATCAACCAACTGAAGCAGCTAGTCAACATCCAATGCGAACAAGGTTGAGAAATAACATTGTACAAGCTAAACAATTCACTGATGGAACTATCAGATATTCAGAAACCTCAAGAAAATTCGCAAGCGCTGTAACTATCACAACTCCGATCATAGAGACTGCTACTGAACCTCGAAACCTGCAGGAAGCCATGCAACATCCAAGATGGAGAGGAGCAATGAATGATGAGCTCTCAGCGCTAAAACGAAATGCCACTTGGGATCTAGTTCCACCCAAACCTGGAATAAATCTCATTGATAGTAAATGGGTGTATAAAGTGAAAAGAAAAGCAGATGGGTCAGTTGAAAGATTAAAAGCAAGATTAGTTGCCAAAGGATTCAAGCAAAGATTTGGTGTTGATTACACTGATACTTTTAGCCCTGTGATCAAACCGTCAACAATCAGGGTCATTCTTTCGCTAGCAGTAACCAAGGGCTGGAATATGAGACAAGTTGATATCCAAAATGCATTTTTGCATGGAATTCTGAAAGAGGAAGTGTACATGCGACAACCACCAGGATTTCAAGACTCAGCCAAACCAAAGAATTACATATGCAAGCTCAAGAAAGCCCTTTATGGCCTGAAACAAGCCCCAAAAGCTTGGCATTCAAGGTTGACTGGAAAACTTATTGAGTTAGGCTTCAAGGCTTCAGTAGCTGATTCATCTCTTTTTATTCTCAAAAACAGAGAGATAACTATCTATATGCTCATCTATGTTGATGATATAATTATTGTGAGCTCCTCTGATCAAGCAACCGAAAGGTTGATTCAGAAATTGAAAATAGATTTTGCAGTAAAAGATTTGGGTGGTCTTGAGTATTTTCTGGGTATTGAAGTCAAGAAAACACGAGATGGTATCATACTGTCACAGAGACGATATGCCTTAGATTTGTTGAAAAGAGTAAACATGGAAAAATGCAAACCTATGTCTACACCAATGGGTTCTGCTGAAAAATTATTCAGAGAACAAGGAATACCCTTATCAGCTGAAGAACAATTCAAATACAGAAGTACAGTGGGAGCACTACAATATTTGACAATGACTAGGCCTGATTTGGCATTTGCTGTCAATAAAGTGTGTCAATATCTTCATACACCTACTGATGCTCATTGGGGTGCTGTGAAGAGAATTCTTCGTTATGTTAAAGGCACACTAGCATTAGGAGTGAAAATTCAGAAATCAACCATGATGTTGTCGGGGTTTTCTGATGCTGATTGGGCTGGTTGTCCCGATGATCGACGTTCAACTAGCGGCTTTGCTGTATTTCTTGGAGCAAATCTAATCTCATGGAGTTCCAGAAAACAGGCTACAGTGTCAAGATCAAGCACCGAAGCAGAATACAAGGCCATTGCGAATCTTACTGCAGAAATGATTTGGATCAAGTCATTACTGAAGGAACTGGGCGTGTATCAATCAAAGGCTCCTCGCCTCTGGTGTGACAACCTCGGAGCTACATATTTAACTTCAAATCCAGTATTTCATGCTAGAACGAAACATATTGAAGTTGATTTTCATTTTGTTCGAGAACAAGTAGCACGTAAAGCAATGGAAGTTCGGTTCATTTCATCAAGTGATCAAGTAGCTGATATCCTGACAAAACCACTGTCTAAAACTCCTTTTACTACACATTGTAACAATCTCAACATGTACAAGACTTGTTGGGATTGAAGGGGACTGTTAGAATTGGTCAATCCATTAGAATAGCTTGAAGTTAGTCATGCCATAAGAATAGGCTTACTTCGTTAGTTTCCTATGAAATCGGATCTATTAGTTAATCTTTTGCCAATATAAATAGAATATGTCCTCAATAGTGTGAGGCACAGTTTTGCATAAACTTGATAAGGTATCAGAGCCGAAATAAGATCCACGAGATCCATAGCCTCTGCTGTTAGACATGTCAATCCCAAACAACACAATGTCTTCTCCGTCGATCAGTCAGGTGATTAGTGTTAAGCTTACACAAGAAAATTATCTACTGTGGTCTACCCAAATCCTTCCCTACTTGCGTAGCCAAAACCTTGTTGGTTTTGTGGATGGATCCATGCCTGCACCAAGCCAGACGATCGCCGTTGAACCAAGTGAAGAAACAGGGAATCGCAAAATTATCATCAACCCTGAGTTCACAGTCTGGTACCCCCAGGACCAGCTGGTACTCAGCCTCATCAACTCATCAGTCACTGAGGAGGTTCTCAGCACGATGGTTGGAATCACCACTGCACGAGAAGCCTGGATTACGCTGGAGCGACAATTTGCTTCCACATCTCGAGCAAGAGCAATGCAGATCCGTATGGAACTCTCTACTATCCAGAAAAAGGACATGACAATTGCTGACTACTTTCGTAAAGTAAAACATCTTGGTGATACACTTGCTGCCATTGGCAAGCGAATAGAGGATGAAGAACTCATCGCCTACATGCTGCAAGGACTTGGTCCAGATTATGATCCTCTAGTCACAAGCATTACAACCAGAACAGATGTATACACTGTCAGCGACGTGTATGCTCACATGCTGAGCTATGAGATGCGGCACTTGCGTAAGGGTACATTTGAGCAACTTTCATCTGCTAACAATGTCAATAGGATATCCATTCGTGGAGGTGCCAATGGAGGTCGAGGTAGTCGCGGTCGTAGTCGTCAGTTAAATAGTGGTCATGGACAATCAAGGCGTACTGTGAACAATCCTGGACGTCAACCATCAAAGACACAAAGCAGCTCAGGCATTGTCTGTCAGATTTGTGGTAAGCCCAATCACGATGCTTTGCAATGCTGGCACAGATTTGATCAGGCATATCAAGCCGAAAATAATCTCAAACAAGCAGCTGTGGCAACAAGTGGATACACTAGTGACACAAACTGGTATGTTGACACTGGAGCCACAGATCATATCACCAATGACCTAGAGAGGCTTACCACCAGAGAACGCTACACTGGCACCGACCAAATTCAGGTTGCAAATGGCGCAGGTTTGTCTATCTCTCATATTGGGAATTCATTAATTTCTGGTTCATCTCTTGTTCTGAAACATATCCTATATGTTCCTAAAATCAATAAGCACCTAATTTCAGTACAAAGACTAGCATCTGATAATAATGCTGTTGTAGAATTTCACCCAAACTATTTTTTGGTTAAGGACCGAGTCACGAAGAAACTCCTGCTCCACGGTAGATGTAAGAATGGCCTATACGTTCTACCGCATAATTTCAGTCAAGCCTTGCTGACAGCCAAACTTTCGAAAGAACAATGGCACAGAAGGCTAGGGCACCCTGCATCTCCAATTACCATTAGAATTCTACAAGATAATAATTTAGCTATAGATACTAATATTCCCTCTTCCTCAATTTGTAATGCTTGTCAATTAGGGAAAGCACATCAATTGCCATTTGGTTCTTCTCAGCATGTATCTACAGCACCCCTTCAATTAATTCACACTGATGTATGGGGTCCATCCATTGCGTCAGTAAATAATTCCAAATATTATGTTTCCTTTGTTGATGATTTTAGTCGTTATGTTTGGATTTACTTTCTGAGATGCAAATCTGATGTTGAGTCTGTGTTCCTTCAATTTCAAAAACATGTTGAAACTATGCTAAATACCAAAATTCGCTCCGTCCAATCAGATTGGGGGGGTGAATACCATCGGTTACACAATTATTTCAAATCCACAGGCATTGAACATCATATCTCCTGTCCTCACACACACCAGCAGAATGGGTTAGTCGAAAGAAAACACAGACACATTGTAGAAACTGGCCTTGCTTTACTCGCTCAAGCCAACATGCCTCTATCCTACTGGGATGAAGCTTTTAACACAGCTTGCTTTCTTATAAATAGAATGCCCAGCCGAACCATACAACAAGACACACCACTTCATAAATTGTTTGGTAAAAGTCCAGACTACTCCATGCTTAGGGTGTTTGGCTGTGCTTGCTGGCCTAATTTAAGGCCTTACAACAACAAGAAACTGAGTTTCAGAACTACTAGATGTATATTCTTGGGTTATAGTTCTTCTCATAAGGGATATAAATGCTTAAATAGAAGTACAGGACGTATTTACATCTCTAGAGACGTGGTTTTCGATGAAAATATTTTTCCTTTTGAAGAATCTAAGCCACCAAACAAAACCACAAATCCACATCATCCTGTTCTACTTCCAGCCTTAGCCAAACTTGCTAGTTTTTACACTGAAAATGCTCTTACAGATATTGAACCAGTTGTTAGTAATTCCCATATGAATGATGGTCAAACTGATAATATTGCTAGTGACAACTTGTCTGGTGTCAGCTTATCTTCTGCAGATAATACAAGAAGTTCAGAGGAAATTGCAGAATATGAAGCTGAGAGCAGTTCGATCAATGCTCAAAACCAAACTCATGAACATGTGTCTGATCAACCAACTGAAGCAGCTAGTCAACATCCAATGCGAACAAGGTTGAGAAATAACATTGTACAAGCTAAACAATTCACTGATGGAACTATCAGATATTCAGAAACCTCAAGAAAATTCGCAAGCGCTGTAACTATCACAACTCCGATCATAGAGACTGCTACTGAACCTCGAAACCTGCAGGAAGCCATGCAACATCCAAGATGGAGAGGAGCAATGAATGATGAGCTCTCAGCGCTAAAACGAAATGCCACTTGGGATCTAGTTCCACCCAAACCTGGAATAAATCTCATTGATAGTAAATGGGTGTATAAAGTGAAAAGAAAAGCAGATGGGTCAGTTGAAAGATTAAAAGCAAGATTAGTTGCCAAAGGATTCAAGCAAAGATTTGGTGTTGATTACACTGATACTTTTAGCCCTGTGATCAAACCGTCAACAATCAGGGTCATTCTTTCGCTAGCAGTAACCAAGGGCTGGAATATGAGACAAGTTGATATCCAAAATGCATTTTTGCATGGAATTCTGAAAGAGGAAGTGTACATGCGACAACCACCAGGATTTCAAGACTCAGCCAAACCAAAGAATTACATATGCAAGCTCAAGAAAGCCCTTTATGGCCTGAAACAAGCCCCAAAAGCTTGGCATTCAAGGTTGACTGGAAAACTTATTGAGTTAGGCTTCAAGGCTTCAGTAGCTGATTCATCTCTTTTTATTCTCAAAAACAGAGAGATAACTATCTATATGCTCATCTATGTTGATGATATAATTATTGTGAGCTCCTCTGATCAAGCAACCGAAAGGTTGATTCAGAAATTGAAAATAGATTTTGCAGTAAAAGATTTGGGTGGTCTTGAGTATTTTCTGGGTATTGAAGTCAAGAAAACACGAGATGGTATCATACTGTCACAGAGACGATATGCCTTAGATTTGTTGAAAAGAGTAAACATGGAAAAATGCAAACCTATGTCTACACCAATGGGTTCTGCTGAAAAATTATTCAGAGAACAAGGAATACCCTTATCAGCTGAAGAACAATTCAAATACAGAAGTACAGTGGGAGCACTACAATATTTGACAATGACTAGGCCTGATTTGGCATTTGCTGTCAATAAAGTGTGTCAATATCTTCATACACCTACTGATGCTCATTGGGGTGCTGTGAAGAGAATTCTTCGTTATGTTAAAGGCACACTAGCATTAGGAGTGAAAATTCAGAAATCAACCATGATGTTGTCGGGGTTTTCTGATGCTGATTGGGCTGGTTGTCCCGATGATCGACGTTCAACTAGCGGCTTTGCTGTATTTCTTGGAGCAAATCTAATCTCATGGAGTTCCAGAAAACAGGCTACAGTGTCAAGATCAAGCACCGAAGCAGAATACAAGGCCATTGCGAATCTTACTGCAGAAATGATTTGGATCAAGTCATTACTGAAGGAACTGGGCGTGTATCAATCAAAGGCTCCTCGCCTCTGGTGTGACAACCTCGGAGCTACATATTTAACTTCAAATCCAGTATTTCATGCTAGAACGAAACATATTGAAGTTGATTTTCATTTTGTTCGAGAACAAGTAGCACGTAAAGCAATGGAAGTTCGGTTCATTTCATCAAGTGATCAAGTAGCTGATATCCTGACAAAACCACTGTCTAAAACTCCTTTTACTACACATTGTAACAATCTCAACATGTACAAGACTTGTTGGGATTGAAGGGGACTGTTAGAATTGGTCAATCCATTAGAATAGCTTGAAGTTAGTCATGCCATAAGAATAGGCTTACTTCGTTAGTTTCCTATGAAATCGGATCTATTAGTTAATCTTTTGCCAATATAAATAGAATATGTCCTCAATAGTGTGAGGCACAGTTTTGCATAAACTTGATAATAGCATGCTCTGAGTCACTTTTTACTACACTTTCGAGACTCACAATTTTTTTTGTTCGATATTTGAGGATTTTATTAATAGGACTAAGTTAAGGGTATGACTCTGATACTGTGTTAGGAATTACGACTCTCCATAATTATATGACATTGTTCACTTTGAGCATAAACTCTCGTGACTTTGCTTTTGGTTTCTCCAAAAGATCTCATCTTATAAACCCATGATCATCCCCTTAATTAACCAATGCAAGACTCCCTCCCAACAATCCTCTACAATTACGTCACAATTACGTGTCTCATGTTTAAGTTACTTATGTCCCACATATATATAACTTAGTGGGCAGATAACTAGCTAGTTGCACACCTAGACCAATCAAGTCATCATGTTCAGGGTTGTGGTTGCTAAGTAACAAAAGCTCACGAATTTATTATTTTTAAGTATTTCGACCCTACAAATGGGGCCACACACCTTTTTTGTTTTCAAATAGTATCTAAGTCTACATGACACGTGGTGAGAACACTTCAAAGTAACGAGGCTATGAAACAGAGATAAGTCAGAGGCACGTACTAGGTTCGAGTATCGTATGTCCATGCTTTTTTGTTTTACATACTTTTATGTCTTCTGTATAATATGAACAATTTTATGAGTCTTCACATTTTGCTGGAATCTAGTAACTTTTGAATTTTCAAATGTGTTTAAAATTATGTTTATTGGCAATTACTTGGATATCAACTTGAACTTAGCTCAATCGACAAAAATATTAGAATTCAATAATATCACCTATATATATATAGCAATGTAGTAGGGTGGTCAAAGGACATTGAAGGCTACAAATGTGGGAAGAGGACCATGAAAAACCCTTCCATTCTCCTGTCTCCATTGCCTTAACCCTTCAAACCTTTTTTTCTTTTTTTTGGAGAATTTAATGAGGTTTGTAGTACACACGTGACATGTTTTTTTGTTTTAAATGTCTCATGACATTATTAATTTCCCTTTTAAGTAACAACAAATAGATTTTCTTTAACATTTCCCTTTATTCCAAATTTAAATTTTAAACAAACCTTCAATTTTGTTATGATTACATGTCTAAATACCTTTCTAAGTCGACATATTAATTTTTGATTTTGTTTATAATAATTTATAATCTACGGGCATTCAAAAAACTAGATTAACTCAACCATGGTTGGATTATGAACTTATTTGAGTGAGTTTGGATTGGATTCGAATAAGTGAAAATTGTATGGGTTGGGTTGGTTCGTGGGTTTAAAATCCGAACCAATTTATCAACAGGAATATGTGGGTTGGGTTGGGTTGGTTCGTTGGTTCGTCATTATTATTTTTTTGATTATCGAAATAACATTTTACTTTTATTAAAAAAAAAATTGTATAAATAATCGGAGCTAATCCACCATAAAAATTTATAGTTGAGTTGAGTTAGGTTTATTATTCAACAAAAGTCGTGTGAATAAAAAAAAATTACAACCTGAACAATTGGGTTCGGTCTTAACAACAATCTTCCAACCCGACCCAACCTAATTCACGAACACCCCTACTTTGGACTCTATTTAGCCTATATTTTTCTAAAAAAAAATCAATTTTTACGTTGTTTCAATGAGTTAATTAGTCTTTAAACTTTCGATCTTGTTCTTCAACCTTCTAACTTATAATTAATCAACAAAATATACATTTAAAGAAAGGAGTAATTAAGTACATTTAATATAGTAAAATCCAATCAAAAGTGGACAAATAATCTCTTTGTCCCGTTTTCTAAACCTATCTTCTCATAATAGAGTTAGAGATTTACGCAATCCCAAATTGGCTTGACTCAATATTAGGAGTGAATACTGCACGATCGTAAAAGTCCACTGCCAAGAAAAGTGGAATTGGGAACAAAACAAATAGAAACATGATAGCTCGCGAACGTTATAAAACCCTAAACTTGAAATTTGATAGATTAAACGCTTAATATATACATAAATGTAAGATTAGTTAACAATTAGGGTTGCTAAAACATGGGTTTAAGAAGAATGTGAAAGGTGAAACAAGAACAAGAGAGAGAGACAAAGAATAAGAGAATGTCGCATCGAAAAGAAGGGGTTAATAAAAGGGACATGACGAAGAGTGTAATAATAATGTATGGATATGGTCCACAAACACAAACACAAACACAAACACAAACACATACACATACACATGTTGCTAAGACAGCAGAAAATGAAATGTCTTGGGGTTCCAAAGAAAGTTAGAATTATGAAGAGGCAGTTGGGAGGAAGAATAATTGCAAAACGAGCCTCCACCCAGTCTGGTTTTGCAGAGATACTCCCAAAAATATCTTTAAACTCCCCATTTCTGACAAATACTTCTTCACCTTCAAACTTCTTACAATTGCTAATTACCCCTTTTTCTCTTTTCCATTTTCATGTTTGGTCCCTCTCCACAATTGTACCTTTATTTGGTTAACAACCCATTTCAGTGCTACAAATGTAAACAAACCAATTTCTTCTTCCAAATCCTAACTTTTATAATGATGCTTATTATGTGTTCCTTTCAATTCTAAGCTTTTTGTTCTCCCCAAACTATATATCAACCCTTTTTCACTTTTGGGTTTCTCTTTTTTATTAAGTTTAAGATGACGGGTTTTTATTGATTTTTGATAGAAGTGTTCATATGACTCGAGAACTCGATCAAACCAGACTACCCAACTCAAATCATAAGAATTGGGTTGGGGTTAGATTTTGTTCAGTTTCCGTTAGGTTGGTTTTTAGGAAGATCGAAAATTAGGGTCGGTTCGCAAGTTGACATTTTTTTTTTGTTGGATCAACCCGAAAAGAGAGTTACGACCTTACTCTATTATATCTTACTTTTAAGATTATTATGAAAATTAAGAATATTTGATGTTTGTAACCGATGTTACTGACGTGTTATGACTTGTAAAAGATAAATAGTTGTATGTCAATTTGAACACAGCTCAATTGATTCAGATATATGTACTCGGTTCAAATTTTTAGATCCGGTTAATTTTTAAACTGTAAATGGTAAATTTGAGAAGACAAGAAAAAGTCGAGAGTAAAATGGGATAAATGGGAAGGTAGGAGAAGGAAAGCAAAGGGAGCTTGAAGGGTAATTATAATGTCTCAAACAAAGTAAAGGATGAAAGAGACATGGCATCACTTGTACTTTGTTAACCACACACACAGAAGAGAAAGAGAGATAGAGACTCATGAGATAGAAGAAAAATTACTTGAGGGTTAAAATAACATACCCCGTCTCCGTCTCGTTTAAGATTCGTAACAATTAGCTACGTTCGATTCCTCATCGATTCATCACATTGTACGTAAAGTATGTTTTTTTTTTTAACCAATATCGTACGAGAGAAAGAAAAATTTAAGAACCATTTTTCGAATCAATATCGAACCGTTATTAGAGATAGATAAACGTCAAAAATCCTGCATCGAAAGATTATTCGCGACGTCACATTAAACCATTCATTTAATATAAAGATAGGGAGGTGGGTTTTTTTGGCCATTCGTGTAGGGTTTATATTATATATATTTGTGTGTTCTTGGTTTTGGAAGAGGACCACTTTTTTCAGATCTGTGGAAGCTGATATAAAACACCCAACAAAGCTATTAAGAGGCAACACCAACTACCAGTAAGATGGTCCTTGAGAGAGAAATTTGGACTATTTTGATACACAAAGACAGTTCTAGAGACACAAAGAAAGTGAAATTTAGAATTACCCATGAGCTAAAGTAATGTCATTTCTCTCATATATCTTTATAAACGACGTTTCATATTAAACGTGGCTTCTTAATGATGGTCGACCGCTACATGCATGTCGTATACATACACACCTTGATGTGTATGTATACACGAACATCTACATGTTCATGTCGTTGTCGTCGGGTTTCGTTTGATAATGGCTTTGTGTCAACGTAAACATGGCTCAAACTAATTATAAATGTAGCTCACTTGTAAGACGTTGATTATCGTTTCAAAAATCGATGGTTTGATCTCTACCTCTGTTAGGATTGGACTAAGAAGAATAATATGGATACTAATTGTTTGTTATGGTGACTAGAGATGTTCATTTAACGTGCGGAAAATAAGGTAGGGAGTGAGGACAGGAACGAGAATCGTATTCCCCATCTTTGACCTTAAGCTCACCCTAATTCTCGCCTTCCCACCCTTTTATATATAAATTATCATTAATTTGTTCTTTTTTAGTTCCAACAAGATAGAAATTCAAATTTAGGCAAGTTGTTTTTTTTTTTTTTTTTTTTTTTTTTGAGATAATAAATAGATGTTTTACCAATGTCACTATGAAATTAAGGTAATCTTTCTTAATCCGACACATTGGTTAACCAGACAAGCATTGTCCTTTTATATCAAGCAGTTGTTCTTCACTATCATATCTAGGTTTCGTAACACCACACGTTCACGATTTTGAACTCGAATTTGGTATTACTTGATAATTTCGACATTCTTTAAAAAATTTCCTACAACGTCACCCAATATAGTTTTTATGATAATTATTAAGAGTATTTTTTTTTATATAATATGATATATTTCTTCCAAAAAAGAAACCATAGATATACTAAATCTCCTTCTTTTTTGGTTCATAAGCTTCAACATAAAATTTATTATTTAACTAAAGAAAGTAACATAATAAATTTCGCCCTTTTATGGCAATAAATTTGTTAGATTTAAAGCATTGATACCCACCTCTCTTTTGGGTAAAAAAGTACATAATTTCATTATTCATTTTCATTTTGATTATATATATTTAATTTCCCTACGATTATTAATCTAAACAAAATTCCAGCTGATTCACCACACGAATAATCTCTATTACAGGTAAAGTTTGAATTTTTACTGCCATGTGAATTGGAACTTCGATAATATAGTTAAACCCGAGATAAACAAAGGTAAAAAATCAAACTTTAAGTTGGGGATGGGTTAAAAAAAAACCTAGCTTGTGAGTCAGAAACCCTAAAAGTATAAAAAGTTAACCCTAAAAAATGACAGTTCAAGTAAACTTTTTTGTAATGGAAGGAGAGAGTTAAGAGGAGAGAAGTAAAAAAAAAAAAACAAAGTTTCCACATCAAACAAAAAACTAAGGAAGCCAAGATGGTACTTTGAGAAGCCAAAGCCTCTCTGATCATAACTTGTGGCCTTGTCAGGGTTCACTCTCAGATGGGTCAGCCCCCAATACTTCCATCCCCACACCCTTTATAGACCCCACACATTCTCTCCTTTCCCTTCCACATTACAAAACTCGGTTTGGTCTCGACTCGACTCAATTCGACTTACTTTTCTTTCACCTTCCTTCTCCTTTGTTGTTTTAACGCTCTCGCAGGCAACGACCCAAATTCAAGAATCATCCAAAAACCACCGTATTTTCATGGACAAGAGTAACCCTGAACGAGAAACTCATGATTTCATGAACGTTGAGTCTTTCTCTCAACTACCCTTTATCCGGCCTGCGCCAAAAGAAAAGGGCATTAGACTTTTTGGGATAGAATTTGGAAGCCAAAATGTTGTAGCGGCGTCTGCGTCTTCTATTGAGGAATCGGAGTCAGATGACACGGTTATTGCATGCGAAGATGCTAAAGAAAACAACAACGACAACAACAACAGCGGAGGAGAAAGTAGCCGGAGATTTGAATGCCATTATTGTTGTAGGAATTTCCCTACTTCACAAGCCTTAGGAGGGCACCAAAACGCCCACAAAAGAGAGCGCCAACATGCAAAAAGGGCTCACCTTCAGTCTAATGCAGCCGCTATGGTTCATGGAATTGGAGCCTTCTCCGACGCTGCCCATGTGTATGGGCTCATGAACTACCAGCGACTAGCCGGCGCCGCTCCCTCCGGCCTGCAGGTTAATAATTACCCTTCTTGGAATAGAAATTCACCCACCGCCGCCACCGCTTCCGCCACCAGATTTTATGGCAGCCCTGGTGGGCAGTATTCTCCGGCAGCCACCACGGCGCCTATAAACGGGAGTCCGTTAGCGATGTGGAGAATCTCAGCCGTACAAAATAATGTACCGGCGTTTGGTAGCCGGGAACGGACGTCCATGCACCCGTTGCCACTGTTTTCAGGAGATGAGATGATGAAGGGCGGCAGCACTGCCGTGGGTGGCGGTGGGTCCGGCGGGTCTCATCAGACCCGGTTTGTATACGAGGCAAAAACGGCGGCGGACCAAGTGAGTTTGGATCTTCATCTGTAATAATTTAATTAATTGACAAATTTCCCAAAGGAACAAGAAATATGAGACAAATCCGACCGCTGGAAACGGATTAATAACAATTTCTTTAATTTTCGCTCTGTAAATTTGGTTTTTTTTTTTTTTTTTTTCCTCTCTTATCCATATCTTTCTGACCTTTCTTGGAATTGAAACCAACCAAAATTGGAAATTCAACGCTAAATATTAGCTCAAAAATCAAATTCAAGAACATGGAGTAATTAAAATGCAATTTTATTTGATGGGTTTTATTTATTTATTTTTGTTCCTTTGAGAAACCAATTTTTTTGTTTATTTTGTTCAATTTAATTACATAAACAATTAAGCATAGAGAGAGAAAAAGTTGGAATCTTTTTGTTGAAAAATGAGGAAGAAAGAGATTTTGGAAGAATTTGGATTTCAAACAAGACAGAATTGTAAAAGGGTTTTACTTGAGAAGATGTAAATCATCCAATTTCTTTAACAAAATGTTGGTTGAACGACTCAGTTCTCGAGACCATCCGAAACCCACCGTGACTAGTGAGATCTTAGCACAATGGTCGGATTATAATGTCATAAAGATTGAAACTGGAGACTCGTTGTATCAAAATGAGGAGGCAAATGGTTCAGTTATTTAAAGATCGAATTAATGTTAGGGAACGTGGGTTATTTTTATTAGTCAAGAAAATATTAGTAGAACGACTCGGGTCTCAAGACCAACCGAAACCCATCATAGCTAGTGAGATCTTAGCACAATGGTCGGATTATAATGTCATAAAGGTTGAAACTTGAAACTCGTTATATCAAAATAGGGAGGCAAATGATTTGATTATTTAAGGATCGAACTGACGTCAGAGAATGTGGGTTATTTTTATTAGTCGAGAAAATGTCAGTAGAACGAATTGGGTCTCGAGACCGATCGAAACCCAATGTGGCTAGTGAGATCTTAGCACAATGGTTGGATTATAATGTCATAAAGGTTGAAACTTTAAAACCTTGAAACTCGTGGTCGTATCAAAATGGGAAGGCAAACGATTCGATTATTCAATTATCAAAAAAACCTATGTACATATCGAAGTAGCCCATCATCAAACTGTAACTTAAACAGTTGAAGAAATTAGGATTTGTGGGGGTCTCCAATTTCCTGTCTCTTAGGTCAGATGGAGCAATAAATTGTGGCCAACCCTCCAATGTCATCTTTTGAGCCCACAAAGACCTCAGATATCTAATTATTGGCCCTCCACAAAATGGAACCTAATAACCTTGATTATAATGCTAAAACTTTTGTCTCTCCTTATGAAAATTTTTCTGGATCTGCTCCTGCACGTCTCGACTTTATCCCAGCACGGGGCCACTCGCTCGACGTCGACGTCATGGCAGAGAACAGTGTGGCCAATTGAATGCCACTCGTTTTCGACTTCGGGACTGAAAAAGGGAGGGGGGGGGGGGG
>NW_019268520.1:5283532-5294083 GCF_002738365.1 Cucurbita moschata
GGGGGGGGGGGGGGGGGCAAGAAAAAGGAAAGAAAAGGAAAGGAAGGAATCTACATGAATGTGTTGAATGGAAGAAGGAGAAGCATAAATTTGAAGTGAATAAGTAGATCATGTGGGGTTTTTGGAGTGCTGAGGGGTGGGGGGGCCATAGCCAAGCTCATAGCTTGCCAAAGATATTGGAATATATGGGCTGTGATTTTAGATTGGAAATATTGAGGTAGTGGGATGGGAATGAATGGAGGGTCGAAGCTGGCATGGGTCACTTCTAAGTGTACATGTTCCTTAAAAACACACATATTTGTCAGCTAACTACTTTTTAAGTGTCCCGCAACACGAATCTATTACGATCCGACTCGAAACGCTCGCTTCGTGAGTGAGAGTGGATAGTGAGCTATATGAACAGATATACGTTTGGTAACCATTTTTACTTTATTTCTCGTTCGTTCGTTCTTTAGTTAAAGAACTTACACACTAAAAGGAAAGAAGAAGTTAAAGGGATTAAAAATGGCAAAAACAAGGTTGAATGAGGAAGAGAAAAAGGGGGGGAAAGGGATAAAGAGTGTCATGAATTTGGGCTCTACGAGGTCTTTTGAAACAACATGTGAACGTGTATGGTAGTTATGTCTGCCATCTTTGTTTTTCCATATTTTGTACTGCTGCTTTTGTGTCTCTCTCCCCAGAGAGAGAGAGAGAGGGAGGGAGAGAGAGAGAGAGAGAGGGCCATGGTTTTAATTTCCCATATCTTCATTTCAACAAATTTAATCAATCAAACCCTAATTGGCCCCATTGTTATCTAAGCCACCCCATGAACAAACCCTAATTCCGTGTTCAACGAAATCATTTATGATTACAACTATAATTGTAATGACCTGACTTTTTAGATTTGGAACGATTGCCTTTTCGGATGGATGGTTCTGTTAAAGGACTTTAACAAGTGTAATCTTCCAACTACGCAATGATTTTACCTTCCAAGCCAAAATTTGCACGGGTTTCTTTCCGTAGCTTAAACTCATGTCCAATCTTAAAGGTTTGTAATCTATCACATAAGATGGATCTACTATGTATTGTCATAACATGAACACGTGGAATACATTTTAAACTCTTGAAGTGCCGGTGCAAACCAAACAATAAGCTATCGATCTAACCCACTAATATGTCAAATGAACCAAGTATGACTTAATCATGACGACTCCAAAGTTAAATATGTTTGGCTTAGAACAATTCTATGTTGGGTAATCTCCTAGAAATCATGTGAGTGACGACAAAACAATGATCTGTGTTAGTTTGTGAGGATAATCTTCTCTCTTAGAAATAGTTCAAGTCAAGTAAGTAGCGTGGTCATGAGGTATCAAATATGGATTTCAAATGATAGTATGAATAGTATAGAAAAAAAATGACACCATACGAGTTCAAGCTACCACATATCCTTTTAAATCAATTACTAAATTTAACAACTTCAATTGTGACAGATGGTAGAAACTATCAAGCTAGTACGGTAGGGGTAAAGAAAATTTTCGATAGAGTGGTGAAATACATAGAGATCATAAATAACAACGACTAAGACCAAATCTATAAGTTAACCCACAAAAAGTGAAAAGAATTGTGTGTTTAATTAGATGAGTAGAAGCATTGGAAGAGGCAAAGGATGAGATATTTTGACAAACATTGATAATTGCCTACTTTTTGAGGACAAGTGTGTGTGGTTTCCAGTTTGATTCTGAGAGCAACCATACTTCACTTTTTCTTCTCTTTTTCTTAAACCTCTGACAATCTCATTTCATTTGAGCAATCAAATGAAAAATAATCCAATAATAATTTGCTTTGAGTTTTGGTTCAATGTATTGTCCTACAAATATAAGAATCTCGTAGTTATTGCCAAAGACAAGATTGAAATGAGCCTGCAAATGTAGAAAGCAGAGTCAATAAACTAATTGAATCCAAACTGAGTCACTGCCACTTCTGGCTGTACCTAAAAGCATAGCCCTCCCCCTTTCTTTTGCTGTGCCAATTGGTGGCGCCCCGCCCCCCACACACCCACACACACAGCTTAGCTTAATCAGTGAAACATAAAATGTACCAAAAGTGAAGTTGAAACTGTCTACAAGGACACAAGACAAGATATGCTAACTTACAGGTGCCACTGTACATCCCTCCCTCCTGCGCACTTTGTGAATTTTAAGGTACCTCGAGTGCTGGAAAGGAGACAGCCAGCCAGGCCCTTCCTTCACAACACTTGTGGAAAGTGTGGATTAGCTTGAATCCTGAGCCACATAATGGTAGAAGAGACTCAGTTTCATCATGTTCCTGGTTTAGCAGCAATCATAGCACAATCTAGAGTCTAGGCTAGCCAGCTCTAAAACTACAGTCCTTTCTTTTTCTTTTTGGAAAGGAAACAGAAACGATTCCTTTCAAAAATACAAAAGAACAGTGGAATGATCAGGTTATCTAGATGGAGCAGGAGAGAAACGAAGCATTACTTATAAGGGTGTAGAAACCTTTTCTTAGTAAACGCGTCTTAAACCTGTGAGGCTGACGACGATATGTAATGGACTTAAGCGGACAATATCTACTAGCAGTAGGCTTGGGTTGTTACATCTTTCCTTCTAGCTCGTCCTTCTTTTAGCTAACCGTTCACTCCCAAGGGGACAAAACTCACACTTTTCTAAAACTACAATCTGAAATCTCCATCTAGAATCTGATATGAACTTTATATAGTTCTCAATAAAATTGAATAACAGTCCTAAATCAGAAGTACGAAACTTTGTTGAAAAAAAAAAATAAGAATCAACTTATTGCAATTCATTGATTATATTTCCCAGTTATTCTTGCCTTGTTTCAGTACAGATCCTAGAAACTTATTGGGAAAGTGTTTGGTTTCTGTAAACATCAATGAGGGAAGAAGTGCCTTGATAAACTACTACATATATCACATTACACTCATTATCATCAACAACGTTATGATTTGCATATAATATTGCTTAACGGGTACTCTGCAATTTACATATATGGGTAGGTGTCTTCACAGAAGCAAGCACAAATCAGACGCTCTAAATCTATAGCCAAAGATGAATTTGCAAAATTTCCAAAAGGAAAAAAGAGAGAAAAAGGAAAAGATTCCTTGCTTGAAATTATGTGACCTGTGAAATCATTGAGTCCTTTGTTGCTAAGTTCGAGAAGTGTGGCTGTCTTCATTTCTTTGAGTGAGAAGTGAAACTCCATCATGAGAAGCACTTGAGGAGGCATAGTAGGATGTTACAGTGAGTTCAGCAAATCATGGAAGAGCAAAACCTGCATACAACAGACAATTATAATCACCCTCAGCTACACTAACAGGTAAGGTTAGTGGATGCTGACATTTGACCAGATAAACTAATGCATCCACCTTAGCATAGTATCTTTCCGAACTCTGCGAGATATCTAAGCCCTCCTAGGACAAAGACCTTGAACTTGATCTTACCAATACTCAACTCCTCTGAAGTTGGATGTACGGTCGGCTGGTGTTGAACTAATTTAAACAAGGTCGTTTTGCCAGCATTGTCGAACTCTAAGAAAAGGATCTAGGCCTCCTTTTGCCACAACCCAAGGCATGCAAGAACTCCATAGAACTAATCAACCAAAAAAAATTCTGACTTCCGGGCGAATGCAAGCCAAAAATGATCTAATAAAGCTGCAAATTCTACCGTAAACCCACCAGATCGAGCATGCTCGTATACAGACTTCATAGACGAATAAGTTCTTCCTTTCAGGAGTGTAACAACCCAAACTCACCGCTAGCAGATATTGTCCTCTTTGGGCTTTTCCTTTGGGACTTCCCCTCAAAGTTTTAAAACGCGTCCACCAATGTGCAGCTCTTTCCTTCTCCAACCAAGGTGGGATCTCACAAGGAGTTTCACAAATCCTTGAACCTAGAGATAGCAACTATTACCTTCCCAAGAATCACGTCAAAAAGCATTCTTTCTACTACCTACCCGATTGTAGAAAAAACTTCATATGAAGTCCTTGCACTTGATAATTTTCCACTAAGGATTTCTTGAACACCCTTTCTTCATCGTATTTGTAGACCATCCACGTACATCCTCTCTACATATACTAGCAACCACTCCATGCCATAGTTTATTTGATTCATAAGAATTCCATAACCGTTGGTCAACAAAGCTTCATTCGTATTTCTTTTTATTTGATAGGAAGACAACCATTTTCATGTGGAGAATGAAATAACAAGAAAAGGCGGGTGCTAAAATTCAAGCCCGAGACCATGAAAGATTGCAAACAATTCTCCATTTGGGACAAAGGTTGCTATCACCGTAAAACTGTTAAAAAGGAGAATTAATGGAATGGCCCAGATCCACCGCTAGCAAATATTGTCCTCTTTAGACTTTTCCTTTTGGACTTCCCCTCAAGGCTTTAAAACGCATCTGCTAGGAAAAAGTTTCCACACCCTTATAAAGGGTGTTTCGTTCTCCTCCCGAACCAATGTGAGATATCAAATTAAATTCATACCACTTAAAAGATCAGTACAAAAAAAACAGTCTGAAGAAACATTATCTATGGCATTTTATGTATTTTTCTTTGTAATCAAAGACATCAAAAGAAAGTTCTGATTAGTTGGAGCCAAAGGACCTTCCTATTTTGAGTTAAACTAGACGCAAGAGAGGAGATTCAAACCTCTAACCTCTAACCTCTTGGTCGATAGTACATATTTTGTACTAGTTGAGCTATACTTATATTGGTACCAAACCAAACATCTTAAAAAACAACTCCAAACAGAACTCGCAAACTCACACCTCCAAAGAATATGATACAGTTTTTCCTCAGCCTTTCCGACAAAGAATGCAACAAAACGGGTCAACTAACAAGGAAAACTTCCTCAAAAGCTGATCTAAAGTGTTAACTTGTCCGTGCAAAACTTTCCAAGCAAGGAATTTAACCTCCTTTGGAATCTTTATCCTCCAAATAGGGGAAAAAAACAGACTCACTAATGGAAGAATGGTCCAGCACACAAAAGAAGAAGAACTTACAAGAAAACTCATCCAAAGAGTTTGGATTCCAAACACGACCATCCCCAATCCTAAAACCAATCTCCCCAATCAGAGACAACGAATGACAGAAGTCAAAAGGAAAGGAAACAGAGCTCCCCGACCAAACCAGGAAATCAGCCACCAAACAATTTTTAAATGAGGGCCAATGATAGAGACGAAGAAACATAGAGCAGAGTGTCTATCTCCCACCCACTGATTCTCTCAGGAATGTGTTTCCTTCCCCTCCCACACAACACAATGGACAAGGTGACAGAAAGAAGGGAGCTCATCAATGCTCACAAAGGCGCATAAATTAAGTTAACTAGAATTGTCCAATCTCTAATAGGAGGAACTGCATTGAATTAAACTCCGAAATTATGGATCCAGAAACGTTCATCAACTACTCTACAGAAGATTAATTTAAAGAACCCAATATAGAGTTCACATTTATCACAACACAATAAAAAACCTAAAAGCATTCATTAAATTCATCTTTCCTTGAACAAAACAAACAAAAAATTAGAAAGAGAGAAGCTCACCACTGCGGTGATATCATGGAGAACAGAATTGATTCCCCCATTCACTTTTAACCTGAATCAAAACACACCAAACTCAAACATGAATCCCAAAACCAAAATAAAAGTGACTATTAGAAGCTGATTAAATAGAAGAAGAAGAAGAAGCAATTACAGTGTCGGGTTTAAGAAGAGAAAAGGCAAAGAGGTGATCCGAGCCCTGGATTCATGGTGGTTTCATGGAACTTAAGACCTCTCTAATACCCATATGTGGACCGAAGCGCGCTCTGAACATCTTCGTTCTGCAACAAATTCCCGGGTTTCGCCTTCGGTGGGCTAAATCCAACGACCAAATTTAAAAATTAAATAAATAAATAATCATCTGTACGCAAAATTTTAAAATTAAAATCAATTTAAAAAAAAAAACTATTTTTTAGTTTTCAAACCTTAACTTAATTTTTAATTAAATAATATATATATATATATTCTAAAATTAAATAATTAGAAGACCAATTATATTTTTTGTTTTTTTAAAGAAATAGTTTTTTTTCTTTTTGGAATTATTGTACCATTTTTTAAATTATATAATTTTTGCGTTTTGAAATTATAAAAAATATATATATATCACCCGATATAATTGGAATGTATTACTTTTCCTTGACGACAAAGACGTCTTTAAATGATAAGGTGCACTAAATTTTAACTCATTTTTTTATACCTGAAATCGAGCATAACTTAATTTGTTAAATTATAAATAATCAATAAAAAAAAAATTAGAAATTCAAATCCTATAAATATATAGCATGATATTTTAAGTTATCATTTAGATTCATCATTAGTATATGGTCATCATTAGTATATGGTCCTATAATGAATAAAGATTAATTACTTGAGACCTAAGAATCTTAAATATATATAATTTTTCGATACTCATTTTGTCAAAAAAAAATTATAATTGAAAGGGGGAAAACATACTTGAAGGTCACTAGTTTCAAAGTCATGTTCCACTCAATTAATTAGTCCTTTAGTGTTCTTTTTTTTTTAATTTGAGGTCCAACAACAAATGCCCGTCCACTAGAGCTTTTGCTTTTTTTTCTCCACTTCTACTTCATTGACTTCATGAATAAAACCAGAGACTCGGACTCCGGATTCTCATCGCCATACCCCATTTCCTTCCATGGCTCCTACTTTCATCGCGAATCGCTCTGCCGCCGTCGCGGCTGCCGTTTTCTTCTCTCTCTTCCTTACCTCTGCCTTCGCCGCGGCGGAGCCCGTTCTGTCGCTGGAAAAGCTCGGGCTCCGGCGACGGGAGAAGCTGAGCCACCTCCACTTCTACTTCCACGACATCGTCAGTGGACGGAACCCCACAGCAGTGCCAGTCGTCTTGCCGCCTCAGGCCAACGCCTCACGGTCTTTATTCGGCATGGTGGTCATGACGGACGATCCGCTAACAGAGCGGCCGGAAATTGGGTCGAAATTGCTGGGAAGAGTTCAAGGGTTTTATGCCTCGGCGTCGCAAACGGAACTTGGGTTCTTAATGGTTATGAATTTTGCGTTTGTGGAAGGGAAGTACAATGGGAGTTATTTGAGCATTTTGGGGCGGAATACGGTTATGTCTCCAGTCAGAGAGATGCCGGTCGTCGGCGGCGGTGGCCTTTTCCGATTTGCTCGCGGGTATGCTCAGGCGAAGACTTACACGGTGAATTACAGCACCGGTGATGCCGTTGTGGAGTATAACGTCTATGTCTTCCACTACTAGAAAAGTGTTTGGGGATTTTACCTTTTTTTTGTGTTATTTGAGTGAATGTTAGTCACCTAAGTTATTGTGTTCGGTTGACATGTCTGTTATCACATGAGAGCGTTCTTTTGCTTCTATATATTATCACCTTTTTCTATTATCACCAATAAATACTCACTCAGTATTAAGTCATTCATAGCATTACAATACCTTCTCAATTCATTCTAGACTGGTTATTCATCACAATTTTAGTTTGCGATGTTTTTGGAAGCCCTCTAAATGTATTTTACAAAGAGCCAACAAGAAATTTTACCAATAACAGGCAGGTTCTGATTCTTTGAAATAACTCAATGAATTTAGTACAGGAGGAACAAATGACCAAAACTACACAAATGCCCCATTCGTCTAAAAAGAGATCAGCTGTATTACAATCACTATCCAAGAAGTTCAAATACATACCTCAAAAAAACAGCCAAACAAGACAAGGTTGAAAGAAAGAAGTTCTAATAACCACCCTTGAGATCATTGACGACATCGTATGGAATGGGAGTCACAGTCTCCATTAAAGCACCTTCAACCATGAACCCTGGTTTGGGGCCTTCTGGTTGCCTCTTGGTGCAAATGACTTCACCTTTGGCCTTGGCTTCAGCCTTCAGTTGATCATTCTTCACCTTCCTCAAACGGAACTCCTCGGTGCACCGTGAGGGCTGCACGTGCTCAACCCGGACATGGATTCTCTTCCTTATGATTCTGTTGCCCACCTGAAAATTTTAATATAGAACATCAGAACACAAGTGGGTTTGAAAAATGCTTGAATCACAATCAAATAACAGAGGCTACAACTTCGTTTAGATGACTGGATAATCATACAGATACCCTATAATGATAAGCCTTTTACATCCAAAAACCTAATCGATTGATGAACACTACCCACCCTAAGGCAGATAGGGCACAAAACATTCAACTCTTCAAATGCATATGCAATAACCGATTATTAACAAACAAATCTGACATGAATTCAAATTCCAGCAGCATCAATCAGCAAAAAGAAAAAAAAAGAAAAAAATGGCCATAGTTACGCAAAGCATTCGACTATCAAAAGCCACGCTATATCCGAAACAACAACTGAATGAGTTGCTAAACAAATTAACAGATGCATATTCAACATTCTCTGAACAAGTCAACAGCAAGCAGAAACTGAATAGACAGAACAGAGTCCATAAATCCAGCCTAAACCTAAATCACCAAATTCATAGATATTCCAATAATACAAAGTAGAATCAACACCAGAACAGATCGAATAAAAGAACGGAAAACAGAACCAATACAATCATAAGTGAAAACGGAAACAGAAATCGACCTGCTTGTTGATCTCAACACCGATCGCGCGCTTGGTAACGTTCCATACACGACCGGTACGGCCATGGTAGAATTTATGCGGCATTCCTTTGTGGACGGCGCCATTCACTTTGACGTCAACATAGTCGCCGATCTTGAAGGTCCTCAAATATGTAGTTAAAGCAATGTAACCCTTCTTCCTGAAAGGCCTCGCGAAGAGATCTCTGGTACGGGATCTAAGTCCATGGCCAGCCGGCATCTTCTTACTAGTACAAAGTAAAACTCACTCCTACTCACGATCTGAAGAAAAAAGAACAAGGAAGCAAGGTTTTGGGCATTTATATAGTGCGAATTCTAGGGTTTTGGGTTTATTTTCAATTCGCCGAATCAAAGTGGGCCGTCCGGTGACATTTAGTCTTCGTTTTAATAGGAAACTATCCCAAATCGGTCCATCTTTGAAACATATTTGCACTTTTACCATGAATTTTAGGTTTAGTTTTCATTTCAACCCCAAATTTTGTGGTATTATTTTTTACTTGGCCCCCCAAGTTAAATAATGTTGAATTTTTACTACGACTTTGGTTTTTACTGCTCAAATTTTTCAACAATGGTCACTTTTTATCTTTAATGTTAGTGAAAACTAATTTTAATTCGTTTCAATCACGTAATAAAAGAAAATTCAAAAACCAAAATTAAGTATTTAGTGAAAAACATAGATTAAAAGTAAATTATAAGGCATGATTATATATAATTACCACTATTTGTTTAGGAATATATAAAAAGTAATATATCTTTAATACATATTTAAGAATGCATTATATTATACATGAAACATAAATCAAAAACTACACAAAAAATATCAATAATAAATATGTTTCATTAATGTGAACATAATAGCAATAAATTAGTGGAACGAGAAAATTAAAAAAAACAAAAAACAAATGAAGCAAAATTGAAAGAGTTTTTTTTTTTCACATAAATTCGAAGCCCGTAAAAAATTACACTAGAAATCACCATATCAAAATCCACCTCAATTAGTGAAATATAATTCTAAAAAATTTTCAATACAATCAGAAAGAACATAGCTTAAAAGATCTCTAATGACAAACAAAGAACATTACATAGAAATTTAAATAGTAATAAGGAAAACTAAATAATGAACATCAAATGAAGCAGCTACTACCATCTGAAAGGAAGATTCATGGGCAAACAAAACAAAAGAATCAGAAAAAACATAGAGCAACAAAATTACTTTAAGTGAGCTGAAACTACATTAGTTTACTCAAAAGCTTAGGGCTGAAAATTTTCGATAGAAAAGTTTAGCATCCAAAAAAATTTAGGGGCACAAGGAGTAAATTGCAACAATATCCAAGAAAAGGAAATACTAATAGCCACCCTTGAGATCGTTAACCACATCGTATGGAATGGGTGTAACGGTCTCCATTAAAGCACCTTCAACCATGAACCCTGGTTTGGGGCCTTCTGGTTGCCTCTTGGTACAAATGACTTCACCTTTAGCCTTAGCTTCGGCCTTCAGTTGATCGTTCTTCACCTTCCTCAAACGGAACTCCTCGGCACACCGTGAGGGCTGCACGTGCTCAACTCGGACATGGATTCTTTTCCTTATGATTCTGTTGCCCACCTGAAAATTTTAATATAGAACATTAGAAGACCCTGTAAGTGGGTTTATATTGATTGATTGAAACATAATCAAATAACAGAGTTACAATTGTGTTCAAATGACTGGAAAATCATCAAAATACCTTGTAATGATAACCCTTTACAGCCAAAAACTAAATCGATTTATAAACACCACCCTAAGGCAGATATAGCTCAAAACATTCGACTCTTCAAATGCTTGAGATGACCGATTATTTACAAACAAGTCTAATATGAATTCAAATACCAGCAACATCAATCAGCAAAAAAAAAAAAAAAAAAA
>NW_019268520.1:5294384-5316009 GCF_002738365.1 Cucurbita moschata
AAAAAAAAAAAAAAAAAAACTCTATGCAAAGCCGTAGTATTCGACTATCAAAAGCCAAGCAATTTTAGAAACAACCACCGAATGAGTTGCTTAACGAATTAACAGATACATATTCAAAATCCTCTGAACAAATCAACAGCAAGCAGAAATTTAATACACAGAAATGAGTACATAACTTTTACAGCCTAAAACTAAACAAGTTTCCATAATAATCAATTACCTCAATCGCCAAATCCATAAATATTCTAAAAAGACATAGCAGAATGAAAACCAGAACAGATCTAATAAAAGAACCGACAACAGAAACAATACAAACACGAAGGAAAACGGAAACAGAAATCGACCTGCTTGTTGATCTCAACACCAATAGCACGCTTGGTAACGTTCCATACACGACCGGTGCGGCCATGGTAGAATTTATGCGGCATTCCTTTGTGGACAGCACCGTTCACTTTAACGTCGACATAGTCACCGATCTTGAAGGTCCTCAAATATGTAGTCAAAGCAATGTAACCCTTCTTCCTGAAAGGCCTCGCGAAGAGATCTCTAGTACGGGATCGAAGTCCATGGCCGGCCGGCATCTTCTAAAGCATACAAGATGAAACACTCTTACACTCACAATCTGAAGAGGAAAAAAAAAAACCCTAGGTTTCGGGATTTATATAGCGCGAAAGCTAGGGTTACCGGGTTTATTTTGAATGGGCCGAATTATATTGGGCCGTGGGGTGACAAATGGATCAAAATACAAAACATGTCCAAAAAAATTGGACATTTAGTCCCGTTTTACTCGGAAATTATTCCAAAACGGCCCATCTTGAAATATAATTACAGTTTTTCCCCTTTTTTTTTTATTTTTAACAAATAATAATTATTCTTATTCGTAAACTTTGAGTTCAATTTCCTTTAATATTTTTATTAATTTAAACTTTAAAATAAAACTAAATAAATAAATGGTATTATTTAACCATTATTTTTTATTTCTTTTTTTTTCACTATTTAATCACATTTATATATTTTTTAATATCAACCTTCAAATTTTATCCTATGTATTTATTTATTAGTTTCAAAAGTCTAAATAGAAACATCTTTATACATTATTTTTTTTTTAAAGATTCCACCCAACTATCAAATTATAAGTTATCTAATAAAATTATTGTTGGATCGAGGATAGTTACCATATTGATCGTGATCTAAATATAGATTATTTATTTATTTATTTATTTTGTCAAAAATTAAAAAAAAAAAAAAAAAAGACTACACAAAAGACTCTATATAACTAAAATGAGGCTATTTTGCTAGAAATTTCTATTATTATTACATTTTGGTTATTCCCAAAATATATTATTCGAAAATTATAACAAAGGGAAAAATTATAAAGATTTAAAAATTTATTTTGGATTTAAATTAAAAAAAAAAATCAATTTAACTGTGCATAAAATTAATAAATTAGTGGATAGAAACGATAATTCGATAAAAAAGGAAAAAAGTCGTACTATATAAACCTCCTCACAATCCCTTCTTCCTTCATTCACGCCCCCCCTTCTCCCCTGGTCCTCTTTCTTTCTCTCTCTCTCAAAAGGCATTAAAATCAGAAGATACACCAAAATTTCAAGATCACTTTCACTTCTTCTGTAAAACCCTAATCATCGATCCCTTCTTTCTCCTCGATTTTCCGATTCCATTTCGCCGATCAAATCTCGTTCCCCTCATTGTTCTACTTCCATACTTCTCTCAAGATCCGCAGATGTTTCTTCCAATTTCTGATTTCTGAAAGCCCTTTTCCTCCTCTTTTGTAGCTTAAGTCTGGCGGTTTTGGACCTTATGTAAATGGCGGATCCGCCAGGTATCCGCCTTCTCTGCGCTTTTTGTGGTATTCGTAAAGCTCCGGGAGTTGTTGGTTTCTTTTGTCTTCGATTCGCGTTGGTAGACTTGCCGTGAGTGAAGCATGCTGAGCGTGGTACGCGTGCACCTGCCCTCTGATATTCCTATTGTAGGCTGCGAACTCACGCCCTACGTCCTCCATCGTCGCCCAGATAAAAACATCAGTACCGACGATGTATCTGAGTCGGCTCCTATTGATGGTCAATTCCTGAGATACAGATGGTAAGTTCGAGTGGTAATTTCTCAAGTCTGTTGCGGAATATGAATTGGTTCTCGGTCTGTGTACTGTTGTTTATTGGCTGTTTACTACTCTACGGTGTCCTGACTGTTGGTCGCGGTGTTTCAATTGGATGTGTTTGGGGTTTAGTGGTTTTCTTGAACTTCGAACCTGTTTAGTGCTACCCTTGAAATAGCTTGTGTTCTTAATTGACGTGTATTGCAATGACTGTATTTCTTCATCTTTTTCTTTTTCTTTTTTCCTTTTCTTTTATAAGATTAGTGTTTTAAACCCACTTTCTTCTGCTCTCTCTTATATCTTACTACTATAAGGGAAAGTGGCCACGATTATGATTTATGAATGTAGCAATTAATTTGAATGAAATCACCAGCTTGATTTTATACAGGTGCCAATTATTGTTTTCTACTGGATCAGTATTTTTATGCATGCTCAAAGGCGCTACTTCCCTCTGTTTGTTTGTTTGTTTTTTAGTCGTTTGGAAAGCTAGTGGAAAAGGGTGTGTTGGAGATAGGCAATTTAATGCTTTGAAATTTAACTCTCTTCTTTCCATAGGTTTTGGTGGTTTTTTCTTTAGAACCTGATATTTTGTGGCAACTAGCGTAAGGTTATATGAGGAAATCATGGGGGCATCAGGCTGGGTTGGATATAATCACAAAAACTTAGCATAGTTTCAAGAATTTTTATCTATTATAAGAAATCAAAATTTTGACAAAAAAAATGAAAATTTAGGATACATAAATCGAACTTTTTCCATCAGAAATTTATTGAACTGTTGTCCGTTCATGAATTGAATTCCCTTATAAGAAGCTACATCTCTTACTTTGATGGACGAAAAAAAAAAGATGGGGAAGGGGTGGGGGAGAAAATAATATGGCTCCGGAGGGAGAGGAGATTTCAGCCACGGAGGCAATGAGAAATGAGAATTTGAGATTGTACAAAAAAAATTGTAAGATCTTGATGCTTTGGAGTTGATACATTTGCTGCCCAGCATTGTTTCAGGCTTTCCGCTGATATACATCAGTTTTAAAGTGTTAGTTAATTCACATAGTAAAGTTATTTGATGAAATATAGCAGCTTCTTTTCTTACCCAAGTCTTGTGGATTTTGGAAAGAAATTATTACAAATTATCGGTGTACGTCAATGCTCTAACGTAAGGGATTAACTTTTCTGCATGGTCTATTTTTCTCTGTGTAGGAATTAGGAATTAGGAATTAATTTTGTTTGACATCTATCTTTTTGTTTGAATGATGCTGCTGATGTTAAACTTAATACAATAAATTCTTTCAGGTATCGCTTACAGAGTGATAAAAAAGTAGCTGTTTGTAGTGTGCATCCTTCTGAGCAAGCCACTTTACAGTGCTTAGGTTGTGTTAAAGCCAAAATTCCTGCTTTCAAAAGTTATCATTGCACCACCAAATGTTTCTCAGATTCTTGGCAGCATCATCGTGTTCTACATGACCGTGCTGCAAGTGCTATGAATGAAAATGGTAATGAAGAGGAAGAGTTATTTGGACGTTATAATAATAATAATTCTGCATCTGGTGTCATCAACTCCAGCTCTTCTAGTTCTACGATTAGTACTAGCTTGACAAATGGTTTAACGCCATTGTACCCGGCAGCTGTTACGCAAAAGACAGGTGTGGAAACTTGGTTAGAAGTAGGACGCTATAAGAGTTACACACCAACTGCTGAAGATATTGGCCATGTCCTCAAGTTTGAATGTGCTGTTGTTGATATGGAAACCACGTTGCCTGTGGCTTCTCCACTTACTGTATTAACTTCTCGGGTCATTCCAGCTCCATCCGCTAGTCCACGTTGCTTAATACCTGTTAATGGGGTTGATGTGATGGGAAAGCTGGATTTGGATGGTCGAGTATCGTCAGGAACGTTTACAGTGCTTTCCTACAATATTTTGGCTGATGTGTATGCTACAAGTGAAACATTCAGTTATTGCCCTTCATGGGCTCTTTCATGGCCATATCGCCGACAAAATCTGCTCCGGGAAATAGTTGGCTATCGTGCAGATATAATTTGTCTTCAGGAGGTAGATATCACTCTGTCTTCATGTCTGTGAATAAATATAGTTTTTACTACTCCTGCGTTAGTAGCATGTTTGAATCCTAGAATTTTGCTTCGTTGTGATGTTTTCTAAGCATTTTTAATACTCAGAATCATGCAATTAATTATATCTATTTTGAATTCAGTATGGAATGCAGTAAAATATTTTATAGCGTGTTTTTTTAACATTTTTAATGAAACACTTATGATAGATGATAACAACTAGATATGATATTTGGGTACTTAATGCTGTACTCTGAGGCCTCGATTCGGTGTTGTGTCTGGATGTCATAAAAGTGAGTTTTTAATCTTTTTAACACGTGCATGTATTTACATGAATATAAGTATTGATTTTGTTAAATTCTTTATAAAAGATCTGGAAATGTTATGCTGTCTTAACAGCTGTTTTTTTAAAATTATTTTTAACCAAGGCAAGTATTTATTTATTTGTTTTGTAATAAGTTTATTATTTGTAAGCACCTTTTATTTAGTATTGATTTTATTTAATTCTTTAAATGATTTGCCATACTGACTAAAAGATCCTAGGCCACAGCACTTGTATTAATTTTCTGTAATGTATGGAATATGCGACAAAGGTGGAGTATTAAGCAAATATTTATTGATTATAAATCACAAGTGTTATAAAGACCTAAGTCAGATATTTAATGGTTCAATTTGGATCATCTAGAGGATGAATTTAAGTTATATATGAAAGAAGATAATCGGTTCTATGTCTCTCTGTGGGTTTTAGTTGCGAAGCCTTTTTGCAATTATCCTTTAGGTCTTGTGTTACTTGATTGACATTTTTTAAAAAAACATTTCCCTCATTTTTTGGGCAATAATTTTATGTGACCTTGTATTCTTTTCTCTCTCTATTTTTTCCCCCTTAATGGAAGTTTGGTTATTCATAAAAAAATAACAATCAAACATATTTCTCGTTTCAACCCAATGAGATTTGCAGTCTCCCGAATAAAGAGATGTAAAAGATGGGTCCAAGAAAACTATAAAAGAGTTTAGTTCTCTCATATACCTTTCTAGTCTTTCTTGTTTATTCTTTTTGAAGTGGTGGCCTTTGTTAACTTCACAACATCGACAACATTGTGAAAATTTTGAAATTTTTTTCTTTTCAATATTTTTTTTCTGGTCAAATATTGTTGTGTATCAACTATGCCTTGTTCTTCTTCTTTAAACAGGTTCAGAGTGATCACTTTATGGAATTTTTTGCTCCCGAACTGGACAAACATGGATATCAGGCACTTTACAAGAGAAAAACCAATGAGGTTGATTTCACACTTATCACTTGCATTATCCTCCTTATATATACACACTAAGTTTATCTGTTTTATCATCCTCTGTATTTTTTGTTCAGCTCTACAATGGGAACATTCAAACTATTGATGGCTGTGCAACCTTTTTCCGTAGAGATAGATTTGCACATGTCAAAAAATATGAGGTTAGGAAGTGTTTTAGGAAGTGGTTTGCTTCATTACGATGTGTGCATTGCCGCATTCTAAATGTACTTTGGCATGTTTGCAGGTTGAGTTCAACAAAGCTGCACAATCTTTGACTGACCCTGCGACTATCCTAACTGCCCAAAAAAGAAATGCTATAAACAGATTAATCAAGGTAATTTTCTTGTGGTTCTTTCCCCTTCTTGTCCATGCATTTTGATTGCACCGGGTTTTGTGAACTTGTACATAATTTTGTGCCATACCTGTTGTTAGGATGATGTTGCACTTATCGTAGTTCTTGAATCAAAGTTCAGTACATAATTTTGTGCCATACCTGTTGTTAGGATGATGTTGCACTTATCGTAGTTCTTGAATCAAAGTTCAGCACTCCAACGGTTGATAATCCAGGAAAAAGGCAGCTTGTTTGTGTGGTAAGAACTCTTGAATGTTTGCCTATTTGGCGATGTTTCTGTGGTTTGATTTATTGTGTTTTTAATATAATTGCTAGTTAATATTGTCGATGAGGCTTCTTAACTTTCTAAAAATATTTAAGCCTATGTTATCTCTCTAAAGTTTCTATTTTAGATGTACTAAACTTAAAGCAGTGTGTGCGCACTTCTTGGGCTGTGTCACACAAAAGCTACTTGGTGTCCAAAGCCTTTTCTGTTTCAAATTTTAAACCTTGCTGTTTGATATCCTACTCTACTAGGGGAGTCAGAGTTTAAACCTTGCTGTTTCAAATTTTTGGTTTCTTTGTGTAATTTACTGCTTCACTTTCTTTGGGGAGCCAAGCTTTTGCAGTCTCCTCACCTCTTCTCCTCTGCTTAGATATTCTATTCTTCATGAACATTTCATTTTAACTTCTTATCAGGCCAATACGCATATTAATGGGAATCAAGATTTAAAAGATGTCAAGCTCTGGCAGGTAATTTGATATACGTTGTACTGTCATATTTCCTTCATTTTCCTCCCCCTGAATATGAATTTATATTTAACGTTCTGTAAAATAGGTGCATACTCTATTGAAAGGACTCGAGAAAATAGCAGTCAGTGCAGATATTCCAATGTTGGTCTGTGGGGATTTTAATTCTGTTCCTGGAAGGTTCGTTTCTGCGTAGTTCTTTAATTGCACTTACTGAAAAATAGCATCATACGGTCATGCCCAAGATCTGTAGAATTAATTATCTCAGTAATTGAACTTTGTTGCAGTGCCCCACATCATCTTCTTGCTAGGGGGAAAGTAGAACCGACACATCCGGATCTAGCTATAGATCCTCTGAACCTATGTCAACCACATAGCAAACTGTCACATCAGCTACCGTTGGTAAGTCTTCTATCAACATTGCCAATGTCTGTAAGCCAGTCTTTCCATTTGCCAACTTTATGCTTCTTGTCAAGAAGCATTATGTGGTTATCAGTTCTGAAGGAATCTTCCGGGTCATAAATCTGAATGATGGTTTCTCCACAGGTTAGTGCTTACTCCTCCTTTGCAATAAAGGGAGTCGGCATCGGTTTAGATAAGCAGAGGAAAAGGCTGGATCCTACAACAAATGAACCCTTATTTACAAATTGTACTAGAGATTTTATCGGAACCCTGGACTACATATTCTACACGGGTATACGCCAGCCTACCGACTGCTGTTCTTCGTTTCTTCATTTTATTCAACTGGGATGTTCCTTTTAAAGCTTTATGTTCTGTTTCTCCAGCGGACACTTTAACAGTGGAGTCTTTGTTAGAGCTCTTGGATGAAGAGAGCTTGAGAAAAGATACAGCACTTCCATCCCCAGTGTGGTCCTCCGATCACATAGCACTTCTTGCCGAGTTCCGATGCAAATCTCGGCCTAGACGTTAACCCATACTGTAGGTAACTCTTTCAACATTGTCAAACAATTCAGCAGAGAATAAATATAAAGATGCTTCTGTCTTGTTTATGTTTTGGTTGCGGGGAAAGGCGATCTAAAAGTAAAATTATGCTTTTGTAGTTCAGGTGTGTGGAAGAAGAGCATCGAAGCAAAGGTGCAGAAGAAGAAAAAAAAAAAAGGTTGGTGTTGGTTGAGAAAGTAAATTAAATATAGTAAGCGTGGTGGTGATGGATCATGCGGTGTTCAATTCCCACAGAGGGTTATATCTCCACATGAGACCATCGTCACTGTGATCTGCTTTTGTATTTGTGGTACCTTCTTCATCTCATAGTAAAAGTTTTTAATCTCATGCCTTAATCATTCCTTTGCTCTCTCCCTCTCTCTCCAGAACCAAATACACAATCCTTGCTCTCTCCTCCGCAGTGCGCTTTCTAAGAGAGATGCCTAATTGGCCTTTAAATTGTCATCTCTCTAATTGGGTACTTTTTTCCTTATTTTGTTACGAAGCTGGGGACTATAGGAACAGCATTAGTTTGATATATCCGGAGATAGGAATCTATTTTGATTAGATATTTCCTATACATGGGTGAAGGGCGTCAACTCTGGGGGGTTTGTTAATTGATGACCGAGTACAGGGGCTTATTTAAGAAGAATTATTCTTCTAAAAGTGTTTTGGGAACAATTTTTGGGAATCGTGATCCGATTTAGGTTGATACTGTTGTCTAAAATATTTTTAACATGTCACCCTACCAAAAAATTGAAAGAAAACTCTTTTATATTGTAGCTTATATTTTCACTGATCTTTGTATGAACAAAATTCAGATTTATTAAATTTTTAGACAATTATTTTTGAATAATTATTTAATAATAAACTTGCATCTAGTCTATGGTTTCAGAATTCCGTTTTGGCCTTAAAACAATGCATGTTATAAAATTAATAAATAAACCTGTTCTCTCCCCTCCTTTCTCCCAAAACCCTTGAAAGCCTCGTCTTCGAAATCACCAGCCCATTCAGGCTAGAAGAAGTTGGCACCCTCGAAAGAAGGTGTAAAAGCACACTTTGTTTGCAAGGATCCAAGAACAGAAATTGCAGCTGCTTTGTAAGAGTAAGAGAGAGAGATAGGGTAGGAGAAAATTGGAGGTGCCTTCCCCCACACCTCCCATCGTCACCATTGTGGAGTGAGGTCAACCCGGTTACCAATTTCAGTCTTTGGCATCGACTTCACCGTCTATCTCGCCAGCGACCCAGGTTAGGTTGTTGGAAGCATCATAGTAAGTAATGGAAGGTTAGGTTGTTGGAAGCATCATAGTAAGTAATGGAAGAAGAAGAAGAAGAAGAAGAAGAAGAAGAAGAAGAAGAAGAAGAAGAAGAAACCACATTATCAAACATAAACTCATTCCTAATTACATTCTCAACCCCCACCAGAGATTAACCTTCAAATCATGGGTGGTGCCAATACATTCCCTTTGCATTCTTTAAGCCCCCTGTATTTAATCATGGACTAACCTTCACTCACAACCCCTTGCTTATCCTAATCCTTTTTAACCTGTTGAGGCGGGATAAAACTATCCATACACAACCCAGCAACATTAAACGCCACATCATCAATACTCCAACTCTCCTGCATTCGTGTAATCATAGGACCCGTTTTCAGATCGTCTCCAAATCGTGTGATGATGACATTGGTTTCACCGGAGTGGGCGATCATAACACCATCCACCGATCGATAATCCCCAATCTTTGTTGACATAGTCGTTTCCCAATACATGGGGTGAGAACCAGGAGATTGAATTCGAGTCAACGAGGAGTCTTCCAAGTACACCAAAAGTCCACGTTTTTGGCAAAAGTAGCCATAGATCGCGTGCTTGATCATCTCGGCTGTGTTGTCGCTTCGATTGACCAAATCTGTCTGATCCACCGATAATTTCAATACGAAACAATCAACGCCCATCATTTGCTTCTCTCCCATGTATTGGGACGGAGAGAATACTTCTGAGATTGCTAAAGGATCTAGTCCCTATATAAACAAACAACTATGCATCCTTTATTCAAACAATAATCAAATATCAACTTCAATAATTTAACACTTGCCTGAAAAGCACGGCGGAGAGGGCGGACGGCGCCCTTGGCGGCGTGAGAGCCAAGCCAGGGCGTGTGCCTCCAAGCCACGTTGCCATCGCTACCGGCCACGATGCTGTGGCCTCCCACAGCCAGCTCTATCAGCCACTTGTTAGGAATCATTTGCCACATCACAAAGCAACCTTTTTGTGTTACACCGCCGGTGGGTCCTCCTCCTCCTCCTCCACTTCCGCCGCCGCCACCGCCGGAACTAACCTCATCCACCAACCCCATCGTTAATTTCCCGGTCGCAAATATATTCTTCACCCTCCCGTTTAACTTCCGGCACCCAGTCGCCGCCGCAAAATGCTCTATGATATATTGAGACGATGATGAAACCTACCCAAAAAGATCATAAAATTATTTAGTTAAATTATATAATTAATCCACAAATTATTCATAATAGATACAATTCGATTAAAATTATCCAAAATTCAACACCCAAAATATATACAATTTTTCAATATCAAAAACTAAAATTTTAAATTGATTTCTTTGCGACATTATACATCTATCTTAGAGATCAAAAAGGCAAAAAGGTCAAAATATTAAAATTTCAACAAAAAAAACAAACAAACAAACAAATTATTCAATTATTTTATATTAAAATGTGAACTGACAAAAATACCCCTAAATTTGTTTATGTTTATAAAAATACCACTTTTTGTTTATTATTAATTTTAGAATTAAAATGTTCATAATTTTCAAACGAAGTTCTACAGATTAATTTCTGTTCTAACAGATTAGTTTCTAAGAAATTTGTATAAAGAACGTGCAGGTGAAGCATATATATATATATATATATATATATAATTTAAAAATTAAAAAAAATAATTAAAAATATAGATCTCCAACCACCCAAGCAGGAAACGAAACTCGAGAAAGAGATGTTTGTTCTTGTTTCCCTAATTTATTTTCTTCCCAAACGGAAACAGAGAGAGGTAATGAAATGTCGGAAACCTGATTGGCAGAGGAGACGAAATTGTTAGGTTCAACGGAGACCGGAAACAGAGGGCAGCCGAGGACGCTGAGGAGAACGTTAAGGCCATCGGACTTCTTTCCACAAGAAAGGATCGATAAATGAGTTCTGATCCAGTTCCGCCACGATCGTCCTCCTCCTCCGCCGCCGCTTCCGCTTCCACTCCGGTTGCGATTCCGCGTGCGGCCGTCTTGTTCGTCGATCGGCTCCTCCGATAACGGCGCTAGACGACTCATCCTCTGTAACTGCATTCGGAATTGGGGGAAGAAGCAGAGAGAAGAGAGTGGGAGGTTACTTAAAAAGAGCGCCGAGAGAAACAGAGAGAGAGACAGAGAGACAGAGTGAATAAGCAAGCGTCTGATGCTTTGTGTGTAAGACTGCTTTAAAAGCGACCTCTCCTTGCTTCCTTCTTTCTTCTCCACCCCCACTCGCGCCCTCTCGCGCGTCTCTCTTTTCTCCTCCATAAAATTACAAAATTAATATATTAAACTTATAATTTAATTTTAAATTCACATCACATGGAAAATAAAAAGGAAAAAAAAAGGAAAATAAAATGAAAAAGAAAAAAAAACATCACATGGACCTACTAAAAAAAATAATTTCCCTAATCAGAAATAGGTTGTTAATAATTAAAATAGTAGATTATACATGTAACGTTTTATTTTTAAGTTACTTTACAGGTGGAATCTATAATATACAAAAATAAAATAAAAATATGTATGTATATATATATATATATATAATACAAACCAATTCTTTACAGCTTTGATTCTGCAGAAATCACTTTTGGGACATGATGCCATCTTACTTCATACCTTTATTTCTCAATTAAATAATTAACAAATAAAAAGCTATATATATATGTGTGTGTGTAAAGGTATATTTGCATGTTGGGAGATTTGAATACATTAAAAAAAAAAAAGCATTAAATCTTTTAAAAAGGGATATATATATTTTTTAATACTTGCTCTGCTCCTAATTTATAAAAAATAATTAAATTTTTTTCATGAACGCTTCGTACATTTAACCATATAGACATTTAAATCGAGAATGAAATTAAATTGATGTTTCAAATTTGAAGACAAAATAAATAAATAACGAGGACCATTAAAAGAGAGTGAAGACGCTTTCGCCTCCCGACGAGGACCATTAAAATAATAAAAATGCTAAAATAAATAGAGGTTAAATTATGAATTTTATTTATTAAAAAGAAGGTAATATATGCCAATAAAATAAATAGATTATATCAATCTTTGGCATAAATTTGAAAGTTGAAAGGTAGGTGAAGGTGTAGTAATTATAAAAAATTTGAAAGTTGAAAGATAAATAAAAAAGAAAATCTTAAATTTGTAATTTAATCTAAAAGAAAAGGGGGGCGCGTGGGTAACAAACGCGAGTGGTGGTGTACGGTGTGTAGTCAAATATAATACCACCACGAATGTCTACCGAGGAGGAGCTTTAAAGCGAGGCAATGGGAGTGAAGATAGCAAGTCCACATCTTTTTATTTATTTCTTTTCATTTAAATATTAAAGATTAAATATTTATAAATTATGATTAAAAAATTTAAAATTTACAATTCTTTCAGTTATGTGTCTAATAATTGGTGACGTAAATTTATGGACACCGACTTATTAAAATTAAAAATCAAATCAAAATAATACGATTTTATATGAATTTTGGATAATTTGTACATAGATTTAGTTGAAATATAATCATTGCTTCTTTGAATTGTTATTTCCCAAAATTTAATATTTACAATGCTATAAATGCAGCCAGCCCTAATACCAAAATTAAAATTAATTTAATTTATATTATATAGTTGTAAGTGGGACCATGTAAAATTTAATGCCATTAAATAAAATAACACAAGTTCAATAAGTTGAATTTTTCAGTGGTGAATGATGACGTAATACTAAGCTTCTCCAAACAATTGCCCATACTCTTCATAATTTACCCATGCCCTTCATAATTTACCCATGCCCTTCATAATTTACCCATGCCCTTCACATCTTGCTTTGATGCAATAAATTAATCATATACTAAGTAAATTTTTAAATTGATGTATATAAAAAATCAAAATATCAACTTTTAATTACTGTTTTATGTTGGGATTGAATTGATATCATTTTTTAAAAATTATATATATATATATATATATATATATATATATATATATATATATATATATATATAAAAGCTGTAATTTAATAATTTGTACTTCTTGCTTTTTTAAAGGTGGAGAAAATAATAATAATAATAACAATAAATATTCTGATTGGTCCGATTTCCCCCGATCTATTAGCAAAGTCATTCACCTGATGTTTGATTTGTACGGTTTGGATTCGTTTTCCGAGCCTACGATGGCTGATTTGAGAATTTACCCTTTCTCTTTAGCTTTTGTACACGTGTAACTGTTTCATTGGATTTCACTCTGCCACAGTTTGAATGTGGTTGGACTGTCGTTTTGTTTACGTCACTGTAAAGTTGGAGTGGGTTGGACTCAGTCTCCAATGTACCAATAAAAAGTTTCGAGGATAAGAATGTAATTTTGTAATTCATCCCTTCCCCCAGAGAAGGAGAAAATATATTGCTAAAATTGAATAATAAAAGGGGTATTATGATATTTAAATCTTGTAAATTTATATATATATATTCGATCAAAAGATAAAAATCCAGATTTTTTTACCCCAGTAAAAACAAAAGTTATTTTATTACTGAATTAAATCGCATGAAGTTTAGCTTATGGGCTCAAGTCCAATAGTCATAAGTTGTTGAGTTTCATCTAAGCCCATTACATGTCTCGGACTCAAATCCAATACATGGCCCAGCCCACCTAGTCAAGCCCAGCCCACTGAGAAATATATATATTAATTTGTTAAAGGAAAAAATAAGAAAAAGGAGAAGATATTTTGAAAGAAAAGAAATGTGAAAGAGAGGTCACTCTCATTGCCAAATGAACGTCCGCCCCGTCCCACAGCACTGCGCTTGTGATTTTATTTTGAGTTTTTCCTGAAAGACCTTGTACTAATGAAAATAGTATTTTTTTTATTATAAATTCATAATCAATTTTTAAATTAGCTGAGGTGGGACTTTTAGCTTATTTTAATTTTCTTAGATATCTACATGTTTATATATATATATTATTAGTACAATAAATCTTTATTATTCCATAAAATTATAATATATATTTTCAATTAAATTAAAAAAAAAAGTGACAAAATTAGTAGAGACGTAAGGTTGTGGGCAGCTGGAGTCCGACACGAACTCACTGAGCGTGACTCCACCTCAGCTTTATCCATTTAAAACCCAATCCTTTTGCTGACTCATCATCACCCATCTGTGGGACCCACCGGAGCCTTTTTACGAAAGACAACACTTCTCCATAGTGCCGAGAGATTTTTATTTTATTTTTAAATAGTTTTTCCTCTTTTCTGATAATTTGATTTATTTTTTCCTTTTTTTTAATGAATTTATTTTTTCCATTTAAAAACTAAATGTAAAAAATTTGTTAAATTATGTATTAAGGAAATATTATAATTTTTTTAGTTTAATATCTAAGATAATTAAAATAATTAAATACGTGTCCTTTTCCTCTATTTAAATGTAATATTTTTGGGGATTAAATGAAAATAAAGACTTTGTCTTAGGATTGTAGGGACAAGTTAAAGATTCCTTTTCTCATTGTGTCTCCCAATAATATTCTAATAATTATTATAATAATATTTGAATTTATATTTTTCTAACACTAAAATGTAAATAAAGATGGATAGTTAAGTTAATTATAATATTAAATTAAAAATTAAAAAAATTTAAGAATAGAATAAAATACTAGTATTGAACTTGTATAGATTAAAGAAAATGTCTCCAACTTTTCAGCACAATAATTTTGGGAAAGTAATTTAAAAAAAAAAAAAAAAGAATCTTTACATAAATTAATAATTCTATTTTGAAGCATATAAAAAAAATAAGAAAGATATATAAAATAATGTTTTAAAAAGAAAGAGAAGTCAAAACCACTCATTTTGTTGTCTCCCAAACCTTATCCATTGGCCTTAATTTATTTTGTGAATTTGACAAATACTTATATATTAAATTATGAATTTAGTCACTTTAATTTTATAATTTTGTTTACTATAAAGGTAAAAAAAAAAAAGTTAAATTATAAATTTAATTATTTTAAGCTTTAAAACAATGTTTAACAAGTATCTGAATATTGAAATTTATGTCAATAGACTCGGGAGAAATGTTTAACAAGTATCTGAATATTGAAATTTATGTCAATAGACTCGGGAGAAGATGTATTGAATACAATATTAAAAACTAATTTATGTCAATAGACTCGGGAAAAGATGTATTGAATACATTATTAAAAATTTAAGTATTTAATAGATAATTTTATGAGATATATTTTAAAATAAGCATGGATTAAAAAAAAATCAGTAACAATGTTAGTGATTGAATTAATTAAAAAAGACCACCGTTATTAAAAAACCGTGAATATATTTTAATATTTGTTCAAGTTTCTTGTGCTTTTTTTTTTTTTAATGAATTATTATTATTATTTTGTCAAAGGAACATGGCATGACATAAACAAAACAAAATATCTCAGAAACAAACAAAAAACATATAAATAAATAAATAAATAAATTAGTCATATAAAAAATATTCAAAACATACAGCTCCAGCGTTACTATATGTACATAACATACACGTATATGCATACATATATTATAGTTCAATAATATATACATAATAATTTGAATTAAAGTATATAATATTTTTATAGTTAATTTAACTATACTCAAAGTAACACATTTACAGTAATGATTTAATATTCAAATTTGAAGATTACAAATCATTAATTATTGTACATGAATACGACTCCCCACAATGATATGATATTCAAATTTAAAGGTATCATACCAATGGAGATAGTATTTAGTAATTATAAACCCATGATCATTCTCTAAATTAGTCGTGGGACTTTCATCATCCAACACTATTATTCACCGCATCTATAATTTATTAATATGCACGATAAAGAATTCAAATTCTGGTTTAAAAAAAGTTCACTAAAACTGTGTGCCATTGGGTAGTGGTTAATTAGCCTACAAAATATATTTATAGAACACAGATTAAATAAACTAGTCTTTAGAAGCTTAGGTTTATTAATTTCACCATTGATTGCATTGTAATCCCTACTTTTCTGCCATTATATCATGCTTAATTAGTTTAGACCCTATTAAAATAAGTACGCAAGGATATAAATGAAATCAAAGTTTACATGAAATTAAATTTCATTAACACATAAATGTGGCTGCTTTCATGTCATTTTTTCTACCAAATCCTATAAAATTGTAATGGAAGTGTGTTTAATGACCCAATAAATGCTAGAAGATACCATTTTAATTTTTTATTTTTTTTTTGAAATTCAATGTTAAAAATGAACTTGTTTAAATTTTAATTGCAATTTTATGAAACTTAAATTTGACGACAAAAATGAATTTATGCCCCCATCTATTTGAACTCTAAACCGTTCATAGTGAATCAATTCTAAATCTATGTTGGAACTCAAATATAAATCATGGATTTTAGCAGCTTTTTATTAATATGCGTGATTTATCAATTTTGCTCCACTTATTTAGGAATAATTACTTTTGGAAAAAGAATAATTTGATTTTTCCCACTAAATTAAATATTCGATTTATGATTTGAAAGGAAATTGTAGAATGGGTGGATTGGAGATTCCCACAGTAAAACAAAAACAGGGGAAGGCAGACACTGTAATTGCTTTGGGATAAACGAGGGTCAGTTTCTGGAATATTTTTGCCTATAAATACCCAAAATAAATCTGAACCTCAAACCCCAATTCTGTTATCCAACAAATTCTTAATCAATTGTGGATATGGCACAAGAATTGATCCCCGGATTACCCGAAGAAATCGCCCTCGACTGCTTAATTCGCTCCCATTTCACTACTCATCGGATCGCTGCCCGAGTTTGCCGTCGGTGGCGAGGTTTATTCCTCAGCCGCGATTTCTATAATCTCAGGAGAATTTCCGACCGGACCCACAAGGTCGTGTTCGCAGTTCAGTCACTTCTGGTGCCGGCTGGCGATGGAGATAAATCCACTGCTCCGCCCGCGTTCGGTTTGTCGGCCTTCGATCCGGCCACTGGGAAGTGGACCTGGATCAAACCCATCGAAAAATACCCAAATAGGCTACCGTTGTTCTGCCGGTTGATCGGTGTCGACGGGAAACTGGTGGTGATCGGCGGGTGGGATCCGGCGAGTTACCGGCCTGTGGAGGAAGTGTTCGTGTACGACATCGCGGCGGAGAAGTGGAGGCAAGGGAAGGGGATGCCGGCGACGAGGTCGTTTTTTAGCGCGGTGGAATTCGGCGGCGAAATATTTGTCGCCGGCGGGCACGATGAGTGGAAGAACGCGGCATCGACGGCGTGGGTTTACAACATTAAGAATGACGAGTGGAGGGAGCTGCCGGCGATGAGTTATGGAAGAGATGAGTGCGAGGCGGTTGCGATTGGATCGGATATATGGGTAGTGAGCGGATATAGGACTGAAAATCAAGGGAATTTCGAAGCAACCGCCGAGATATTCAACACAGAGACGGAGGAGTGGCGGCGCGTGGATAGTGCGTGGAGGGAGGAGAGAAGTCCAAGAGGGGTGGTAGGAGTGAGCAGAGAAGGGGAATTGTTCAGCTGGGCGGCGGCGGTAGAAACGACGACGGCAGTGACGGCGGAAGGAGTGGTCGGAGTGACTATGGAGGGTAAAGCAATGGTGTTCGTGGGGAGACATGGAATTTTTACGAGGGAAGGGCACAATAGTAAATTCGAGAGAATGGAAGTGCCAGAGGAATTTACGGGGTTTGTCCAATCGGCTTGTTACACGGAGATTTAAACTATCTGGTAGCTTCTGTAAATATCTTTGATTTTTTTTTTTTTGTCTTTTTCTGTATATTTGGTAGTGCCAAATTGTACTATTACGTTAAAAGAAAAAAAGAAAAAAAGAAAAAAAAAACATCTTTTGAGGGTTCAGCTAATGGGACCCAGGTTTAAAATATTTGGACATCTCGATTTATAAATTTTACGAAAATGTCCGGTGAAAAATATAAAAAGATTTATGAAAACAAAACAAACAATTAAACTAAAAAGAAAACATTTTATAGCAAGCTAAAATGTTTATTCTTAATATAAATTCATAAATTCATGTTTTCTCTATGGTGTAACGAAAATGCCGATTAATTTTTTTTATCCCCAAGATGGGATTAGGTTGTTTCCCGAGTGGGCATTTTGAATTTGCATTTTTTAATATATAAATCCACAATTACCCGGGAAAACCTGAACTTATGGGGTCGAGACCTAGCAATGGCTGAGGGGACATGGATATTTCATGACGATCAATGGGATACCGAAGGAGGAGGACTTATTTTAGACTGCAGTCACACCCCAGAGCTCTCTCGAGTCTCGGGGTTTCAAACTTAATTATTTTAAATGGACAACCACCAAAACAAAGACTTAAATAAGTCCAAGAAAAAAAGGAAAGAGGTTCAAGAACTTTAAATGAAAAAAAGTTATAACGAGTGGGGCTTAAATTAAAGGGTTGACTTCCATCATTTTTCAAAATCCCAAGAGAAAGCATTTTCTAAATCATATGCAGGCTTCCCCAATCCAAATTCCAAGCATTTTTAACATCATTAGTTTCTGGGTTTTTAGAAAAATTAGCTGGCTTCTTAAAACTTGAAATATTTTTACTCACCTACAATAGCTTCGGCTGTAGCTATGACTCCTGCTCCGGCTATAACTGCACCCCCTTGAATCATATGGTGGTGACCTTGAGTAGGATTGCTCCCTGTACCTCCGCGTCCCCTTGGCGAGATTGACCTATTTCACATAAAATGAGATTAGAATAAAAACCACCCTTGCCCTCTCCTCCTCCTAGTGATTCAATAATCATAATGGGAAAAAATACAAATTATGACCGCCTACCTTGAGTATCGTCTACACCGAGCAGGGGAATAATACTCTGTACTACGTGCATTTTTTTGACCATAGTGCGGTGATTGTGAATATCGCAGGGGGGAACGCTTGTAACTGTAGGACCAACCCCTGATAACAATTTTATGTATGAACAATACTAATGAGTATTGATATTTACAATTAATAAAGGAGTTCTCAAAAAATGGACTATAGATTGGTAAGAAAAAGAAAACAGACTGTACTGGTGCATCAGCTGAGTAGTTGCTGCTATCAGCCAGAAACTTTTCACATAACAAAAGAAGGAGACAAAAAAGAGAAGGCCAAGGATAAAGTACACCACGCCAGAGGCAATTTTGAATCAAGTATACAACTTTTCTTTCCCCTAAAAGCATACACGATGATGGGTGTCAAATGGCTGAAGTCAATTTACTCGAGTAATTCACTTCAATGTTGATGGAATCAAACCTCAGGCTGGATTTTTCTCCAAGAAATGGAAACTCAAGATACCTAAAGTGGAAAAACCTTTTATTTGGTCCGTTTTTCATGCGTTCAACACTCAATCACATTCAAAAGAAAACCCAGACAAAGTCTCAATCCCTCATTTCTGTTCCACAAGTGAAGAGCAGTAGTTTCTCCTCCATGCGTTTTCGCTAAAGGAGTCTGGTGAAATAATTCTTTTTTATCCTTCCAGTATGCAATGGTGTAGCGTTATACCACTAGTAACATCCAAGATTTTCCATATTAATGATGAATATCTCTTTGGGCAAAACTTCAAAGACAAGAAAGCTGTATCTGGAGCAATGCTCTGGTTGTACCGCAGTCTAGAAAGAAATTATTCAGATATAGGAAAACATTGAGGATGCTTCACGAGAATTTGTAGAAGTCAAGAGTTATATTTTCATCACTAAGCATCCTAGCTTAGCAATAGCAGTTGGTTACTAGAAATCAGTTTAAAGAAAGAGATAGCAACCTCGATGAGTCTCTTGCTCTCATCTCTTCAGGTCTCTTCCTGTTCTCCTCAGCAAACACAACAGTTAATTCACGACCCAGGAGAACTTGGCCATCCAATTCATACTTGGCATCAGCAGGATCAACAAACTGGACAAATCTAAAGCCACGTGGTTCTCTGAACTCACAAGCATGTTACTGTTCATAATATAATTTAGAAAAATGGATGTCAACTGATTCAGAAAATTTCAGAAAGTGTCACTTTGACCAGCGGTATCATTCATCATTAATCCATTCAGAGATAAATTACGAGTGACAGAAACATCTACATAGAGCTCTAACAAGAGAATATTAACATCACTATGCTAACCTTCCGAGTGGCAAAGAAAAAATTGAGATGAAATTCTTCAAGACTTGGAACTTCTCAATGTATTCAAACCCAACTTCCACCGAATCTTCATGCACACATTAAGTCACCAGAACTTACTTGAATGTCTTCAACACAATAAACAAATTACTTGCTTCTTGTCTTCCACAAGATACTCTTGTTACTTCATTGGTTCTCTTCAACACTTTCAATAAAAACAACCAAACTCCATAAACAGATTGTATGTTATTGGAAAACCAAATAATTGAAAACAGAGGGACCAATTCCACATCGTTAAGCAATCAATAGAAATAACCGTCCAGAAAATATATTCACAAATATATAGATCATATGCGTACAAAATTAAGAGACTAAAATGAGTTAAACATACAGGAAAAAAAATCCATACATACAAAGCAAAAGAACAATCTTCAAAAGTATGCCTACCCAGAATAATAATCTCGTGGCAAGTAAATGTCCTTAAGCGGACCAAACCGCCCAAATAATCCATGTACGTCCTCTGGCCTGCAAAACAAGTGCAAATAAGTATACCAGCTCAATGCAGAACAAAAGCAAACACATTCTCCTTTATCCCTTTGTTCCTTTTCTTAACGGAAGTGGTTTTTTCTCAATTTGAAAATACAAAAGACAACCACCCAAGTAATATACAATATAAAATACTTTACAAAAGAAAATAAATTATGATCTTCGAACTTGCAAGATCTCCTTCCTTCAAATAATAACAATAAAAACAAATAAATAAATAAAACTAGACGCAAGCAGAAAAATTAATCAACCAGAGAACATTTTTACTTGTAAAAGATACCATTTCTTCGTACTTCAACAAATATATAATTTAAGTACCACATACAGCATATCCTAGCATTGTCCTTAGCATGCATGTAATAAATGTGATGAGAAACGAAGAACCAAGACATAATTGTATGTATAAAAGACGCAACGGGTGAAATAGCCATGAAAAATAAATTGCAGTAGCAAACCTGCAGTCGTGCCTTAGGTTCCTAACCAAAAGAATTGTAGGCAGATACCTACTACGACCTCCACGACCCCTTGGACTAGGGCTACGATGTCTCCTGCCATAACACCTTGGTGGTGATGGACTATAACTTCTACCTCTCATTTTCAATTTCCTACAACAACAACAGGGAAATTAAAACAAATCATGGTGTTTATAAACAACAAATAGAAGTGCAGAACATTAAGATGCAGATATAACCTAAATTTGTAACACATCAATCAGCAAGCTACCACAGATTTATGCCACCACTCAAAATAAATAGTCAGAGGGACGATCATTCATTACCAAACATGATATCCACTAAATATATAATTGTGATCAACCATAAACAGCCTAAGAAATTTTATCAAAAGCAAGACTCAAACACAACTTTTCCTTCGATCAACAATAAACAGCCAAAGAAAATTTATCAAAAGTAATACTAAACTTTTCCTTCGATCATCTGCTCCAATATTTCTGCAGAACAAAAGAGATCTACTTCGGAGAAATCAAAATGTTTGCATGCTGCCATACAGCGAAACAAACGGATCTCAAGGAAAGATCAATTCTCATAGTGCGATGACGACAAATAGAAAAAGTCGGACATGGTTGCAGCCTTTTTCACGTCAACTGTTCTTCGAACGTGATCAAATGGATAGCACACAAACTTCGACATTAAAAGATTAAAAAAAAAAAAAAAAAAAAAA
>NW_019268520.1:5316911-5324057 GCF_002738365.1 Cucurbita moschata
AAAAGTAAGCAAAACAAAAAAAAAAAATAAACAAAAAAAAAAAAAAAAAAAAAAAACGGGGAGGTTGGAGAAGAAGAAAGCGAAAACCTGAGAGAAATCAAATGGAGCCCCTACTATTCAATCTGGAAGAGCAAAATTCTCCGATCTTCCTTAGGCTTCAGCCTTCTCTGCCTCGAACGCCCTCATACGTTGAGAAATTTCTCCCGGCTTTGATTTTATACTTCGCGGGTCTATCGATTCTTTGTGGGGACTGTTTTACGATCATTTGTTGGATGGAGATCGACGATTATGCTTGACCGAAAATACTGGTATAAATATATTTACTATTTTTAAATGTTACTCTAATATTCATATTATTTATTTAATGGATATTTGAAATTGATTGTAGAAGTAGTAATTTTAGAGAATATGATTTATTAAAATTCACTTTCACACAACCATTTGGACCGCTATATGAGTAAATGTTCGAGGCTGATTTTAGAAAGAGTGATTTTAAAAAAAATAATTATAATTACTTTTGTAAGAGTATTTAATTATAAAGTATTTTAATATACGGTCACACGTTGTAAAAAAGAAACATTCTGATTTCTTCAAAAGTATTCTTTTATGATTAATGTTTATTTCCAAAAATAATTTAGGTAAAAAAAAAATATATATATATAAAAGCATTGCATATAAAAATGAGTCTAATGCAGGTAACGAAGAAAAATGAGTCCATTAAAACCCTGAAACGAGGCAACTAAAGTAGCCCAACGCTTAGCTAATGTACAGAGATTTTGCTTTACTAGCCACGCTTTTTCTCTGTATTTATCTCCACTTTCAGTTGATAAAACTATATATTTGTAGATCTACAGTAAAAATTATATAATAGGCAGCACCAATAGGGAAGAAAGAAAACACATTTATTCACCTGTACAGCTACCGCTCTGCTCTTTAGAGGGTAAGAAATGCAACTTTGAGGAGTTGCCAGCGTTTTAAGATATAACAACAGTTACACTGAGCAGTCTGTAAAATAACATCGTAGTTGTGTGTGTTGCCACCCCCTCAATTGTATAGTACAGAATAGTGTGGGGAGGCACCGAAGGCATAGACCCATATAAGCTTTTGCGATCATGTATTCCAATTCCGAAGCTTTGTGGCATGGAAAGTCAAATGAGTTATTACTAATTGAGGGCATAATGAATTCTTTCAAGGAGTTGCACGACCTGATTGATGGGGATGGATACGGGCTTCGACTTTGAGCTCGGCTTTGCTGAGCCAACAGATGACGATAATACCGATTCCTGTTGCATGCTTGTAAGTTCCAAGAACTGAGTCAGTATGTCACCATCGAGTATTTTCGGTACTCCAATCTGAAAAATCAAAACAAACAACCCCAGAAGCAAGCAATTTCATTAGAAGATGAGGGGGAAAAGCTATAAGATAGCGAAGGCATAAGATTTAAGTTTTAATCACATCTAATAAGAACAGAAGTCTAAGACAACAGAAACACATATGAATATTGTATGATCTTGTGCATCAATTTTTGTCGAGCCAATTACAGAAAGACTCAGTACCAGCCAAAAGATGTGCTCTCTCTCACCATAACAACATACAGAATAACCAACTCATTCCGAAAACAATCATCTTAACATGGGTAGACAGACAGGCAGGCGGGTACTACAAATCCCTCCTAACATGCCTACACCTCAGTCTCTTTAACTCGCATATAGTTTTCCACAACCTTTCATATACAAGATAACCAACTCGTTCCCCAACAATTGAATCTAAATTGGGCCATAGGTAGGCCCCACAAATTCCTCGTGATATTCCTACATCTCATAGCCTCTTATACCATTACTTAAAGAATGACCAAAATTCTAAACAATAAATCAACGGATATAAAATAGTGGGTCAAACAGATTTTCCCCTTCATATAAAATAAATGAAACTAAAAAGAGTTTTTTCTTATAAGAGACAAATGTATATTAATCACAAAGAGTTCAAATATATTTGGTTTCCAACACAGATATCATCACAATCTTGACAGAAATCACTAAAAACGCAAGTAACGGACCCAAACACGTGACTGGAGTACTAGACTGTTAAGTCTCATTGATAATAGCATGGCACTACGGAAAAAATAAAATAAACAAAACATCCATCTCTTACCGGATTTTCACGACTACGATACTCATTATGATCATTCCCCAGAATTGGGCAAGTTAGTGGATGAACTGCAAGTTTAGCTTGGACAGCTTCCAAAAGTTCATACTCATCCCTGAAAAACCAGAATGAATAGGCATTCATTGAGATACACCCACATAATATTGATGGAAGGACCAAAACCCACATAATATTCATTGAAGTTGATGATAAATGTTAGATGAAAGCATAAAAAAAAGACACACCGGAAGAACCTTGTGACTCATATCACAAGGAGCACGATATAAAATATTATCAGTTATGATATGTTTACTAAGCAAGAAAGAAAATGGAAAACAAAACAGAGGAACACCCATCCCCCCGAAAAAATTCATAAATAAATAAATAAAAGAAAAAAGAAGAAGATCAATGGGTAGAAACTAGAATGAGTTCCCTACCAAAGATGTAGTATCCTACCACCATTATTCAAGTGATCCTACTGGGGCAAACATCTTTTGCTTGAATGTACTCCGTCTTTTGTCCTCCACTCAATTATTTCCCAAAATATTTAGACGGCTTACCTAATTGGCTTATCACCCAACCAATCCAATCCAGATACATCTCCCTCTAGAGTAAATAATTTCTCAAGCTTGATTGTGCGAATGTGGTGTATTACTTGATTTCATGCTCAAAACCTCATTTCTATGGATCTCCCCAGTTGAAATCTTGTTTTATAAATCAAATGTTAAGGCAGAGGTAACAAAATAAAATTCTGAGTAATTCTTCTAAAAAATGCTTCCAATCACAACCTAAATAGTGACCATTTGGTAGAGAAAATATGCATTTCTTCAAGTTAATCTACAACTCGTTATTTCATATACAAGAAACCGTTAGGTAAATATTATAAATCGATGTCTCGAAATAAGCAGCCCACAAAAGTTTGAACGCCATGAGCAGAATACAAAAGAGGATCCCCAAATCAGAATCTGCCTTCCCCCACCCCACCCCAAGCAGCCACCGCCACCATAACTTCCTCCTATCTATGTACACATTTAGCTTACACTATATCTTGTGTGTGTACCACCCCAAACATTCCCTTCTAACCATCTTTCCGCCCCAAAGCTACCATAATTGTCTAACAGTACGTAAGGTAAAATTGAGATAGCTGACGGCGTTGAAAGATAGAACAAAAACGTCCCCTTTTTTTTTAATGAGAAATTGACATTCGATAGATAAAAGTAACGCAGTGAAACCTACGTAAGTCTGCACTTTCATTCAAGGAGGGTGAATGGAACATGAAAGCATCAACGGTATGATCAGAACATGTACCTCGATAGAGGAGTGAAGATTACAATGCTCCCTAATAATGTACTGGCAATGATAGTGTTGTGTGATGAATCAAAGTCAGAGCCAGGGACAGTACAACCTCTCAACAAATCATCAGCTGGAAGTTTGTATGAAAATGAACCCTACAAGTAAGAATGCAAAGGAGAAAAAATGATTGAGGGCAGCTGCTATAAACTGAACGATGGATATCACCAAGGACAAAGTAATTTTCCAGGCATGTCATGTAAAGCAAGTTTCTTCCACGTGAAATCATGATAACAATCCCCCCGCACTAAACTTAAAATGTTAGAATTTCATCATAGATGACAATTGGAAAACTTAGAAATCTTGAAATTTTTTAGTTTTTCCTGCTTTCAATTGAATTATGAATTAAATGCAAGATAATCCTATAAAAATAAAGTTTCACTAAGATCCACATCCACTTGCTTTTGACCTTTTTATAAAAGTATTATGCAATAACGAAATATTCTGAAACCTATACAAATAGAATATCACTAGAATTTTCATGTAATATCTCGCATAGGGCAACAACATACTTTCCTCAAGGTCATGGCAATTTCACCCATGTAATACGCACAGTTCAGCGTTAAGTTGCATTCTGGGCTTGCATTATCTGGCAATAGAAAATAAAAAGTAAACACCATTCTCAATTTAGCCACAATGCAAAAATGCAAGGGAGATAAAAAGCACGCACCATTTTCTATTTAGCCACAAGGAATAAATGCAAGTGAAGTTCGGGTAAAACAGAAATTGGTAAAGGAAATTTATTATTCTGCGTATGAATCAATTGGCCAATATACAGATGACGTGAAGTCTTTGAGTTAACAAGGCTAAAATGGTAACTACCAATTAACTTTAAACTCCTACAGAATAGTGTTGCAATCATGTTAACCAGCCATAGTGGGTAATACTCAGCAGTAATTAAAAAAAGAAATTATATACTATATGAAATCCATTCCTCATCCATGTTGGCTCTCACCAAGAATCTGACGATGAATTTGCATCTAGCCCTCTACCCCTCTCCACAGCCCCACCATCTCCCACCGTGGGTATGGCCAACCTCTCTCTCCTGTCCCTAGAGATTATTCATGCGGATTCAGAGCTTGACACTCTTTTTCAGGAAAAACAGAATGAAACAAAAGTAGAAGAGGTCACCCCAGTACCGGTGACACTCACACCAACAATGGCCATCCAAATCTTGGCACCATGGCTAAAAGAACACCACATGTGCATCATGGCTATCCCATCTGGAAAAAGACAACCAAGAAACAGAGTAGACTAACTAGAGAGATTGTTGGTCTCCTTTCAAACATCAATTATGAGAAATCGAGCAAGTAACAACTGGGTGGTCAACACCCCTTATGATTATTATCTCTTGGAATGTTGAAGGTTTGGGAGATTAGCAAAAGAGAGCCCTTATCAAGACCTTCCTCCTCATATACAAACCCACTATGGTTATTCTTCAAGAAACAAAAATGAATTATGTTGATCGCTCAATAGTTAAATCCCTTTGGAGTGCTAGACATATTGATTGGTCAGCCCTGCATGCCTCAAGAACATCGGGGGATCTTAATTATGTGGAATGACCCAACTCTGTTCATTTTCAAAGCCACCAATTGGAAGATGCATGTCCCATAAGAATATGGTTGTAAAATAGGTGATGGACCGAATGCGTATCTAAGATCACCCCTAAGGAAACCACAAATCTTTTTCCTTCGGGAAGACTATTATTGGAAAAATAGAAAGAAGATTGTCAACATGGTCATCCTGCTATACTTCAAAAGGAGGAAGGTTCACCTTAATACAAGCCACACTATCCAACCTACCCACTTACTACATGTCTCTATTCGAAATGCTACAAAAAGTGGCTTCGGACATAGAAAGATTATTCAGGAACTAAATGTGGAAAGATGGCCCACACCTTGTTCGATGGAATATTATAAACCTACCTGCAGAAAAGAGAGGACTCAGTCTTTTCTCGATAAAAAAGAACAAAGCTCTCCTCGCAAATGGGTATGGAGATATCATTACGAAGAAAACGCAGGAGAAAACTCATAAAGGATAAATATACTCCTACATCATGCAAAAATTCACCCCCTCCATCTTCTACAAAGGGGCCATGGAAGTACATAGAGAAACATCAAAACCTCAAACCACATCACCGACCGACTTTGCCAAAGGGTGGGTGATGGAGGAAACACATCTTTCTAAACTGACTCATGGATTGAAGACACCACGCTAGCCCTGCGGTATCCAATTTTGTACATAACCTCTCAAAGCAAAAAAGTCACGGTCAAAGAAACATGGAATGTTGTCAACAAATTTTGGGATCTGAAGCTGGGTAGAAACCTAAAGCATAATGAAGCAATAGAATGGGCCGAATTAAGCCTTGACCTTGCCCTAATGGTATTGTCAAATGAAGCAGACTCATTGACTTGGCTTGGCTCCCCAGCATTCACGAGGTGTTCTCTACAAAATTCTTGATGATGGACATAGGAGAAAAAATAGACACAATAAACCTCACACTAGCAATGACAATTTGGAAAGGACATCACCCTAAAAAGATGAAGTTCTTTCTTTGGAAAATAGCGCATAAAGCCATTAGCACAAGTGAAAATCTTCGTAATTGGTATCCTTTATGCAAAAAAGGAAACGAATCACAAAGCCACTTATTTATACAATGCACATACGCTTAGAAGACGACGATTCTGAACATATTCGGATGGCATCTCACATTTCCTAGGGAGGTAAAGGATCTATTAGATGTGACCTTAACGTACCACCCCTTCAAGAATGTAAAAGTCCTACTATGGAGAAACCTCATCATGGTTTTTTTTTTTTGGAATCGGTGGAAAGAAAGAAATAAAAAAATATTCACGAAAATGAGACTTGTACAAAACTCTTTGACTATGTTGTTTACCAAGCTATATCTTGGTATAAACTTCCTAATATTTTTACTTCCTATAACTATACCTCATTCATGGTTAATTGGGAAGGTCTTTTGTAAACATCATTGATATTGCCTCCCTTTTGTAAAATTCAATCATCAATGAAATTGTCTCTCATTAAAAAAAATATATATATATCCACCTTTAAAGAAAAGAAAACCCAATTGAAGTCTTGCTAGTTAAGATAAACTTGCCCAGAGGGTAATAATAGCCACTCCAAGGATGATGCAATGTTCAATCTATCTCGAAGCTCAATCTTATAGGAAAAGGGGGAAACATATCAGCCTCCTCCCTAATAAGTACTTTTTCTTGGCTAATGATAGCACTTGATGATTCGTCATCTTGAGACCCTTCTTTTCTTTTCTTTCCCTTTTTTCTTTTTGAAGGGAAACATGCATGAAGTTACTTCTTGAGAACGAAAAGGTGAAATGCGATTGTGAAGGATATTCAATTGAGGAAACTATTTTGAGGAATGGTCATTTGAAAACAATTGTGATGCTGGTTTATGCTTTGACAACTGCACTAGCTCAAATAAAAATGAGACTCCTTGGAACTCAAGAACACATTTGTACAACCTAAAGAAAAGATCCTTGATTGAATTCAAAATAGATCCAAAATGTATTACAATACAAAAGATGAAGAACTCACAAGATAAGCCAAGTCATTGAGGTACTTCGACCTCCCCGCTTGAGATGCCACTTTGACTAACCAAATGTACAACAACCCC
>NW_019268520.1:5324597-5329609 GCF_002738365.1 Cucurbita moschata
CCCCCCGCCTTCATCCGTAGTACCAAAATGTATTGCATCTAAAAGATAAAAGAACTTACGGGATAAACCACGACATTTGAGATACTTGGACCCTTCCCTCTTGAGATACCACTAAAAGACCAAATGCCTAACCCTCTCCTTCCTCACTCCCTCTACTTATGACAAATCACCCAAAAACTTTAGCAGAATTTCATCCATCAATCTTGTTCAAGGTCCTGTAAAAAGAGTGTCCTTCACCACCAAGTTTTTCCAACGACGTTTATCTTTCCTTTTATACTTTATTTGGAAACTCTTTCAAGTGAACCTTTGAAAACCAAAGATATTTCATACATGGATAGATGTTGCCCAATATGCATACTGCAGAAGTGCTTGCCTTCATCCCCTTCCATATAAAATACTTCTTGTTGATACTCTTCCTTCATTTACTAGTCATCCCTTTCTGTTGCTGACGATTTCCGAAGCCATTCTCGTCAATTTCGCACTATTCCGTCGTCGTTCATCCGCGGGAGATTTACACAACAAACCACGATACTCGTACCCTCCTAAACCTCAAAATCACCTTTAAGATCAAACACCCTCGCGATGTAAAAACACTATGTTTTCTTCTCAAAATTGAGATCCCACATCGGTTGGGGAGGAGAACGAAAAATTCATTATAAGGGTGTGGAAACCTCTCCCTAGTAAACGCGTTTTAAAAATCTTTTAGGGAAGCCGGAAAGGGAAAGCCCAAAGAAGACAATATTTGTCAGCGGTGGGTGGGCTTGGGTTGTTACATCATCATTCCATTCTTGTTTTGTAGTGTTGGAAATTTTGGGCTGTTCTAATTGCAGGCACATATCCGAGCAATGCCCATTTGGTCAAAAAATATTATTTCGCATTTGCATGCCCCATATTCCTAGTTAAGATTTTGTTTTCACTGCTAAGTCTGCTGAAGAATTAGTAAAATAATCATGTTAAACGCCTGTGGTGAGCTAGAAAGGAGGAAATTACATCAAGTTCTTTCACATCAAAGGAAAAGACTGAACTCTCCAAGACAACATTTAAGCATCCATACAGTAAAAACTACAGTCAACTTTCCAGACCTTTAAGCACTGTCATACGGAAAAACAGTCATATTGCCAAAATCTTGAAGCAAAGTTAACATTTACCTTCTAAACGATCAGAACATGATAAGATAGCAATGCTTCCCTTGCGATCTGAAACAACAGCAGTGTCAACGTCCAAAAGAGTACAATCAGCAACTAGCCTCTGTGAAGGATCAGAATAAATTTGCTCCAGCTTTTTAGCATCCTACAATCCAACAAGCAAAGGTAATGATGCACCAGTGCAGCTCAATCTACGACAATACCCCATCAAACATTAAAGAAAAATTTCTAACTAAATATTTAGCATCATAAAATGGCTACTCCCTTCCTACCCAGTTATCTTTAGGAGCTGATCGAGAAATTCTACGTATGAGTTTTAAGTGGGTATAACCAGATTTTTCAGTTCAATAGTTCAGGAGGACTTGGGTTGGTCGGAGAAGTCAACTAATTCCAGCAAAGAGAAAGGAAGTCGATGGAAAAAAAATGGGGAGGGCTGATGGGATTTTTGGTGCAATGCATTTTAGGTTTCTGGGTTATTTAGCCTCAATATTCGGGGTGGGTGAGCAGTCCCGTACTTGGTTGCCTGTGAGGGTTCAAATTGAAACTTGGGCGGATTAAGATTAGTTGTTGAATTAAGAAGGCAGAGGGAAAATAGGGGAGAAGAAGGTAAAAAAATAACGTCTTACTTTTTTTTCCTGTCCTTGATTTTTTTAATTTGATATGGGTAAAATTATTGATCAACCACACCCCTTCGACAAGTGTGTTTTAGGGAAATATCCGGAGTACTAGTAGGAAAAAATGTTAGAAATATTATTGGGGCACTAAAGGTATACTTTCTTTTTAAACAAAAGCATACTCATCATTAAAGCATGTTAGAGAAGTAGCTTTTTATTTTGATATACATTGGTGCCTAAACTAGCATATATGCACCTTGACTAATCTCATAAGACAAACATTTGACTATATAATATTTCATTCAGAAAAATCAAATGATTTAAATAACTTAGGTAGGTGGTCGGCCACCATGAGATTGAACTTGTTTTCCAGTACCTTAACCTTTTTCACCTTTCTCACTTGCCTCAATGATCACTATGCCAGGTTTGTTCGTAAGAGTAGTTACAAATAAATAAAAAAACGTAGGAGGGTTAAAGGCAAGAAAAGTTTGGGAAATGATTTGTGGGAGAATCCACACCAGTCAAAGAGCTTGGCATCCTGTAATTTTCTTTTCCATCAACAGCAATTTCTACTTTATCTGGCTCCTATCACTTGTGACGATTATGGTTTACTAAGTAACAGACTTAGTAGTATGATTGGATTTTTCTTTTTTTAATGAGAAAACTTGACTTTCATTGAGAGGAAAATGAAAGAAATATATGGGCAAAAACCGAGCCATCCTACAAGAAAGGGCCCAAGTCAAGAGAAATAAGACCTGGTGAATAACTATTTTAGAAAGAAACAAGAAACCGAAGCCTAAGAGAAACAAAGAAGCTAACAAAGGATCAAACGACTGGAATTCTTTAAGACGAATCTTGTTGTAGAATATTTGCAAAAGCCAGTTTATCATTTTTTGAGAAAATACTAAAAAGGACATATCAAACCTGATAATATTTAGCATGATTTACAATAAATCACGATAGAAATAGCATGTACCGAACCAACCAGTGGCTTTTGAAGGCTTTTTGCTACTCTTGTTTCGTTCTAATAATCAAAGGTTTTTTTTTCTCATTTTGAAGAAAAATGGTACGATAAAATCTGGGAAATTTTGAGAAGACAAAGCTTTCTAAAATAAAATAAAAGGAGAGAATGAAAAAGAAACTACCATTACTAGTTACCTCTTGATAAGAGAAGAAAAGAATACCATCACGACAATCACCGACAGCAATTCTAGTAACATGAGCCGTCAAAGATGTTATCATAAAACGTGTCCTCCCAACTGCAAGCCTTTTCACTCTTTGGAAACTATCGCTTGGGAAACCACATACATAAAACTGAAAATGGTAGATAGGATGAAGAATGAACAATCATATGATGTACATAAAGAGAAATTTAAATCTCAATGACGTAAATGAAGAATCTACAAGAAGCCAAAAACAGGTAGTATAAAGACTTCAACTTACAGCATTACCAGCAGACGCCAAGAAATAACGATCAAGATAAGGGCAGATAGCAAGAACCATTCCAGGCAAGGTAGTTGAATAAACTACTCGTAATTGCCATGCTTCTGTTTCTTCAAGTTTTATACCATCAGAGCTTGCATCATCTGGACTGCTACAAAGACTACTGCTTGATAACTGTTCCGTAGCATATCCAACAATTTCACGAAATGGTGAGGTCTGTAGAGATGATAATCCTGCCTTTGAACAAAAAGTCATTGAACCGGTATCTGAGTTTTGCACATGTTCAAGGCAGAGGACAATCATCCGACCCTTGGTACTGTTAAAGAATATATTCAGTTAAATGAATGAAAATAGAGACTTGAAAAAATCTTGAATAAAAAAGAAAGATAATACTGAAATTTATGAGCTCGACCATCATAGTAGAAAATGTTCATTAAGGTGCGAGAAGGTAAAGAAAAAGGAGGATGGATCAACTTTCTTAGGCTTATCTCCAATAATCCAGAGGAGGAGAGAAGATTCTTATCCTTTTCAAAGGTGTGCTCAATATTCAAGAAGCAGCTCTGATTCATCAGACTTCATAATCTGTGGTCCTCAAAGATTCTTAGCCTTCTACTCCACCCAATCTTAAAAGATGAATTACACTCAAATATGGGATCATTGTGCAAGGAAAAAGGAAATCTTTTGCATCTGAAGAATGATTCGACTAAAATTCTGCTCAAGGTGCACAAGATATGTTTTTTTCAACATGCATAAGACCTCCGGTTCCATCATAGACTGACATGAATTATTATGCGCCATTTAAGTATCAAAATCGCCAGAACACTCCCTTTTCAGTCTAATCGACTCCTCTCATCCTCCAAAAGAAAAACCACTAGAAAAGGGCCAAGCCCACACTAAGACCACAAAGATGCTACAAAAATAAACAATAATAATATTAAATCTTTGGCCAACGTTTGGAATTTATTAGGCACCAACACTTTGGTGTCGCCATATGATAGAGTACGCTCTTTATCAAGAGAGAGGAACAGAGGATGTCTGATATAGCAAGAAAATTTCTTATGGAGCATTCTGCCGAAAAGAAATGGAGTTTTGGGGACAATGAACTATCTTCCATAGGCAGTTGGGAGTCTACCAAATTCAACACCTTCATTATTTTTTTTTTTTTTTGCAATGACCTTTTATTTTTATTCCTAGGTACAACTTGCCTTTTTTATACCAAATTGTATTCTCCTTTTATGTTTAAATTTTTGTCGTACTTTTGGGAGTCGGCCAAATTCAACAACTTCATTTGAGAATGAGATTGAACATTTTCTCCAAAAGCCCCTTAAACCTTTTTTCTCCTTTTGTTACTCTTCCTTCCACCGCCTAGCCCATCCACCTCCTTCTCCTCCGCCGCCAGCCACAGGCACCACCATCTAGCCTCTCCTATTTCTATGGAGGTGATGAATTGTTGTATCCATAACATTTATTTTTGCATCTGGTATGAAAATGACATGGGCATTGTTGAAGACATGGAAAACAAGTTGAAGGTTCCTCTCTTTCTCTCTCATCTGATTTGAATTGAAAGTTCTCCAATTGAACTGTTTTAAAACCCCGTCCACTCATTATATGTAAGCAAGTCATCCCAAGGATGGAAACTAGTAGTTTGGCCACCTCCTGAAGGTAGACAGAAATTATAAGTACCCGTTGTTGTTGATAAGAAAGTGTCTATATTTCGTGGTTTCATTTCTTTTTTCATATTCTTTTCTTTTTTTATATTTGTGCTCATGCATGCTGTTTTAGTTTTTTTTTTTTTTTTTTTTTTTTGGGG
>NW_019268520.1:5330234-5371778 GCF_002738365.1 Cucurbita moschata
TTTTTTTTTTTTTTTTTTTTTGGGGGGTATCTTAATGTTATATCTAACTGATATCTGTTTCAGGTTGGCAGACCTTGTGTTTCTTGATCACCAATGGTTTAGAAACTGTACTGTTTTAGTTCTTTTTTGTTTTTCAGCCTATAAAAGCGGGGATTCCCATGTAAAAGTAGAAAGAAATCCCTAAGTGGACCATTCTCCAGTGGGGAATCTCTGCCCCCATCCCCGCTCCAAATGACAAGGACGGAGCCAAGGATAGGGATTGAGTGTCCCACAAGGAGGGGATCCCCAATCCCCACCCCCACCCTATTGTCAACCGTAGTGCAACCGAGACCATAGATGTGAATCATCATGATCTAATAATAGAGTATGTCTATACGAACACATCCCCTAGTAGAAAGACATCTTTAACGGTTAGGAAATGAAAATTTTTCATTCACCTTACTTATGTAGATTTTGAATAGTTACATTAATTTTTTGTCCAAAAAACATAATAAATGATATAATGACATACAAAACTTATATGCACGTGCATCACAGTTTCTAAAAGTACTTTTATAAAACACATTGCACGTTGAAATTAACTCTAAAAGCTTAGTTTGCAAGAATCTTTGTCGACTAGAATAAAAAATTAAGTACGTTCCAATTTGTGACAAAATGTACAAAAAGTGAGAGAAGCACAAAACCTTTCAGCTTCACCACTGGGCATTATGGCAGGACCAGAAGACAAGCTTGTTCCAACTATAAGCACTTGTTCGTTTCCATTCCTCACTAACTCCATGGATTTTCCTGTCTCTCCCATTTCAAGCTTGAAAGATGATAAAATTGACCCACTAAGAGGATCAACACAACATATGTCAGATGAACATGTATCATTAATCAATTGAGTCCTCATCACAAGTAATAATTTGCTCTCACTGTGATATAGAACCTTCCTTGGGGTGCCCCCAAGGTGGAATTTCTGCACATTAAGTCTCTTGCTATGTACCATCTCTACCTAGAATATTGCGAGCAGTTATTAGATGGGGAATAATAGGCTATTGTCATCAATGTACTCAATTCATACCCAACAAAGATCCATGATGAGAACAATAAACTGATTCACCGTACGAGTAAAACATATAGTAGCATACGTTTACAGTTAATCAAAAGATATACATGTATATGTAGAAGATAAATGTGTATACGTAAAAGATTCATAAGGCTCCTCACCAAATGTAGACTGCTTTCCGCAACAAATAATAGTCCATTTGGGCATTCAGCAGAACACACAGGAGTTACATGTGTAGACGGTTGAAATGATATGGAAGTATATGAAAGACCGTGTCTTGCACTATGCAATAACCACGGCCTATCACTTAAAACAATTATATCAGAATCCAGCCAATCAGTCAACGGAACCAGAAAAACAGGAGTGATCCCTATACGCCGAATAGCAATCAATTGAAGACTAGAAGGAATTTCATCCTCGTGCTTCTCCAAAATAGTAGTGTTACGCAATTCCTTGTTAAAAGAATCAGGACTAGTTAATAAAAAGGGAATAACAGGACTCTGCATAGGCATATCAGATGAGTTCATCATAGTACTATGAGGCCACTCAAAACGAAGCAGCATTCCATTCCTGAGACCCGTAAGAATATAAAACCTGTCAACTAAAACAAGTCTCACGTCTTGAGGAATGCACCCACTAACAGCATTCCCTAAAATATTCATCAATGAAATAGTTCCCGAAGCCAGGACCCTTAGCCCTATAGAGGGAACGAAAGACAAAATCTCCACTGAAGGCCTATGGGTGCCTATTACAATAATATAATCACTACTCACCCCATTTAGAAGGGTGGACATAATGCTATTTTCAACTGAGTTCATAAAAAAATTTGATTCTTTTTGGGTAAAATGTTTTTCAGGAATTGAAATGCATGACAATTCATTCTGCAATCTCAAATATTGCTTCTCATATATTTCATAGTCATATCCTGAAACCTTTCGAACTCCAAGGATAAATAAGAAGCATGGGTTAGAAGTGGAAACAACAATCACATTATGTCCAACTGCTCCCAAGCTTATACCAATATTATCTGGAAACCAAGATGCACGAGCTGGAGAAGATAATTCAATGCCTTCAGAATGGGCGACCTTGGTGGGTAAACATAACCTCACTGCATTTTGATGTATTTGAACCAATAAACCATCATCCAAAAGACCACAAGCCAAAGTACAGATGTCAGACTGGAAACCAACTGAATCAGTGACATCAATAAAACTCAAGCCAACTGATAGAACTCTGGTCTCTTCAACAAATGATAAGACCAAATATGAATGATAAGCATCGCTTAGTTTCATTTTAATAGTCCATATACCCGTTATACCTTGATAAATCGGAGCTGTCCTCAACAAACTTTCTACGCTGATCCCATTTCGAATAATTCTTAAAGACCCCTCAGGTGCCATTCCACAGCATGCAAACATTTGGTCTTGTTTCTCATCATGCTTGTCAACAACTGACATATCCAAAATTGGGGCAACGTTCTGGATGGGATTTGCATATATCAGCCTTCCATTTTCTAATTTCAAGACCATTCCATCCCCCATTTCCACTAGTGCAGCCAAATATCCGCCTTCAACCCACAAAAGTACCTTGTATGGTAGACCCTTATAAAGACAAGCAGACTGATTCACTTTCAGGCCATCGGAATCCAAATTCATTTCTATCATGAACAGTTCCCCTGTATCCATGCCAAAAATCATCCTACGGTTTCTATTATTGCCCGGTTCCCAACTCCAAGAGCACACAAGATTCTGGTTTGTATTCAGACTGCTATCATCGCTGTCAATGCACATGGGGTCATAATCCCTTAGTTCCAACAGAGCACATGCAGCAACATTAAATAGTCCTTCATCATCTGCATCTTGTACTCTATATGACTCTTCAATAAAATTTTGTTCCACATTGGGTGGAAAGTGTAAGCCTATTCTATAGACACAACAGGGGCTATAAGCGTCTCTAAGATCCATCAAGAGAGCATCACCAACCCTAAATAGAAGTGCAAATCCATAAGATTGAGGAACTTCAACAACCTCATATGCCAGAGGTCCATCTTCTAAAAACTGAGAGAGAACATGTATAGTTTGTTCTCTGATATTCCATCCCAATAAAAGCAGTTCATTCAAAATTGCTCCTTTCCTGCAGTATAAAGTCTTCAGCACATAATAAACCTATTTCCAACTTCGATTAACTACTGAACATATAAATTTACATTCAAATGCTAAGTAATCAACAGAAACTTTGGCATTCCATCTTCTAAAAGCATGGCATCTGTACCCTACCTATTAAGAAGAACCGCTAGAACAGCATTGTTGTCCTGTGTAAGGTGGCCATGGTCTTTTGAAATAAAGCACATACTCCATATGGCACCACATATACTGGCTTTCTGCATGCTTCGAGGAGCCACTGAATCTCCTTCACCATCAGGAGGATAAGTTATTCTCTGAAATCACAAAATAACATTTTAAAGAATGTTAACATCAGTATGCATGAGAGTAAGAGTTATATGTTAGCAAAAAAGTGTTCCAACCTTATCAACAATATTACTGCCAGCAGAAACTGAAGTGGAGAATAAAGCCAATCGATTTTCATATGCACTAGCAGCAATAAAGCAGCCACTGGAAAAAAGAAGAGCATGGAGTAAGGAGTAGTTGAAAGAATGAACTAATATGGACAATTATAATTCTGCCGTTCCTTTTTAATTTTATTTCATTAAAAAAGAAAAGGTTGCATCTACATTTCCAAGACTATCACAATCGGGATGGAGAAACAGTAATAGACCATGTATCATTTAAAAGCATGGTATAAAAACAAGGCAATGCTAGACGCATGATGCAGCATGGAAATAATACATTGCTGCTTACTGCAACTTAAATAGTAATAGACCATGTATTACAGTTGCTTTGTATGGTAGCATTGGTAATATAAACCAACAAAACTTCCCGATAAGGAGATGGCATTTTACAATAAATTGCAACCAATAAACAGCCACCTTCACAATGCTACCATACCAAGCAACTGCAGCAAAAGTTACAGAGAAGCCATGCAAGTAAAGATTAAGATACTGAATATCTGTCAAATATAGAGATCAAACCCCAAGTCCTCGACAGCAGAAGAATAAGAAGACAGTCAAAGTTGAGACAAAAACTTAACCAAAGCCAATGAAAGAAAGGATGCAAGAATATAAAATCAGATGCAGAAAAGAAACTAACAACTTCAACTTAAACAAATGGCGTATGAGGAAAAGAACATTAAAGTTTCCATTCGCAAAAGCTACAAACCTGGAATCTGAGGCCAGCATTCTCCCTACCTGATTCCTTGAATTTCCAGGATTGGAAAGTTGAATGTGTGTCACAGGAAGAAACCTATACCAACAGGAAGGGAATTAAGATTGAACCTGGTTTCTAGAAATAAACTCACTGAAATTGCAGTAAATCCAAGAGTATACTTTTATAACAGAGTCAAAAAAAAAGAGTAAATCCAAGAGTATACTTTTATAACAGAGTCAAAAAAAAAAGTATACATAAAAATAATAATAATAATAATAAAATCAAAGGTAACCTGTGCATTTCATTGCAAAATGTGAGAAATGAAAGCTTTCCAGAATCGGAAATTACAATAAGAAGATCCTTGCCCAGCATCTGAAAGAAATGGCACATGTTACTATAGTTTCCATACATAGAATATCTCCAATGAGACCAATGCCATGAATAGTATTATTTACCATGAGAAGGTTTTGACTTCAATAAGTCCATTATATTGAATATGTATCAATAATTTACCCTAAAGTACTCAAATATGGGAGTTCTTATTTTATCAGCTAAATTAGTGAACCACCAGAACTGATCTTTGTAAATCTCTCAATTCCAACATCAATAAAGCCTAACCTGTGTATATGATGGGCGAAACCTCTCATTCCATGGTAGGATGGCCATATCCTTAATAGTGCCAAATACAGGCTGCTCACATACAGATTGTACAACCCCATCTTCGCCTATTACCACCAACTCTATGGATGTCTCCTGAGTAAAGTTTCACCAAGATACTGCTGTTAGATTCATCCAAAGTTAAAGATATTTTTAGTAATCTCAATAATGATAATTAAATTGTCGTTAGAAGCTTGGGAGGAGAAACAACTCTTCTGTTTTCTCAAAGTGGCCAAAGTAGTTTCAACCCCAATAGTATGGTAGAATAAGTAGATCAAACTACTACTTATTTTACAAGGCATGCTACTGAATATACAATATGAAAGGTTTTAATAAATGAAGACGAGTCTTCAGAATTGAGATGATGATAAAAATGTCGCATATAATCCAGCAGGTCATGGACGCATCCATAGCACTCCCTAGTGCACAGTTGTTTCTTCCATTAAATAAACACGAACTCTGGTAAAAGCACTCTAAAGAAAGATCAACCTCATGTGTACTGACCTCTTAACATACCGATGATTATAATAAGAAGCGTTACCATACAGATTAACGATAAAATATACACTCTGAACTCCCTCCATTGCAGAGAACAATTCGCAGGATGCCAAAGCTCCACGTTTTTACTCCATTATAAAAAGTCATGTCCTGTAAACGATAAAACTACATCCTAACATTGAAATACACACGCCAACCAACCAACTGCTCTCTCGGACAGAGAAATGCCTCTGGTTTCTGAAGAGACGAACATCACTCGTCTTTCACTACTTGAATAAGAGGAAAAAAGACACGACGTAAACGTATTCCAGAAACCAAGTAATTACGAGAGGAAACGAGCTTCAATCCAATTGAAGTACAGAACAGCTGATTGCTACGTCTAATCAATAGGTTCTGTAAGCCATTAAACCGATGCCTACCAATCAAGCATATCGAAACACTTCACGAAGGAGGAGTTCATGGAAAAAGAAAATAAATAAAATACACAGCAACAAACCTTGCCAAAGACGACATCGAGAGAGCTCGGAGAGCGTATGTGACCGTAAAGAACCTGAAGAACGACACTGCCTCTGAGAACGCACTTGGCCAAGTAATACGTGGAACTAGAAGTGGAAGACGAAGATCGCGATTTCGCAGACGAACATTCCTCCTCCGAAACCGCCATCAGCTAGCACATTGAAACTCGAGCACTAGGGTTATTGTCGATTCAGAAACAGAGATAACAGAATCATCAAGAACAGAACAAATACGAGCTACCGCAACAAAGAAGAGTGTTGTTGAGAGAGAGAGAGAGATATAGAGAGAGATATAGAGAGAGATTTGCAGAGATGTTTTGGGGAAGGGAGAGAAAAGGAGAAGAGAATATGATTGTTCCATCTGGAAAATTATGGGAGGGGCGAGTGTCCACGGGCCCGCATCATTACAACTCTGCCTCAAATCTTTTGTTTTTAGTGTTCATTTGATTTAATTGTTAAATTAAAAACGATCAGAGATGAGATTTTAATTGATAAAATAATATAATGACCATATGACGAAATTATATTGAATATAGATTTTTTGTGTTGTAGAATTAAACCAAGCATCGATAATTGACCAAACAAATTATTCATTTAAAGGGTATCATTGTCTTTATCGTTATTGCTGCATCCCACAGCCTGGCGCAATGGTGCATTTCAAATAATGCATTGTGAGAAACACATTACACCGTCAAGAGAAGCAACTATGTTACTTTTCTCAGTCATATAGTCACTCTCTCCTGCGATCCAGAACTCGATCCTCAATAACACGGTTGTACAATCTATAATTCAGCTAATTAATTACAATCACATTAACAAACATATTTGAGTAATAACAATAGATGGTTCGTGAGTTCAATCATATAAGATTATGACTTTTTTTTTAGATCAAACTCAATTGTTCCATGGTAAATTTATCTAACGTATATAACTTTTATAAAAAGTATCTCCACGGAAATGATTATGGATTTATAAGCAAGAAATAGTATTTTCATTGGTATGAGGCGTTTTGAGGAAGCCCAAAACAAAGCTATGAAAGCTTACACTCAAAGTGGACAATATTATACCATTCTAGAGATTTGTGATTCCTAACAAACCCTAAACTTAGTCATATCAATAGAATTTTCAAATGTCGAATAAAATATTATGAGCCTAGAAGGTATAGTCAAAAGTGACTAAAGTGTCAGAACAAATGGTGTACTTTGTTCGAAGACTCCAAAAAAAAGATATTAGATAAATCTATATACAATTTTACTATGAATATGAGGATCTGGAGTTCGAAACATTCAGCATGGACAAGATTTGTACTTTCGGAATTCAAGACTCATAAAAGAGCCCCAAAGAACAAAAAGAGGGGAAAGGTGATGATACAACATGATTCTATAAATGAAAAAGTATGATCATATATACAAGATAACAAATTGAACTCATCCGTGCTTTCTAAATTTCAAGCGCCCACAAAAAGTATCATAAAATGAATAAAGGTTTAGAATGTTGTGCTAGATCAGAGGAAATATGATATACTCAGCATAGAAGAGATTCCATATAAACCGATAATATGTTGAAATGGCTTCCTGCAAAACAAAGTAAATTCATTATGATCCTCCAGAAACTTGCCTCAATTGCTCACTATTTAAAGTGAATCACAGATATTATTTGGTAGCTAGAACTGGAACTCACCTTGGAATAATTTGCTTTCTCCAACAACCATGACTGAGATTCAAAAGAAACAAGATTTGGGTAAGATTTGAGTCAATAGATGGTAATTAGTTGTTCTTAATGTAAACATAAGAAGTCGAATCAAACAAAGTATAGTAAAATAGGCACAAGATTTCACTTTCATTTGAGGTTTGTGGGAGATGAAAAGCAAGAAATTAACCTGGAAAACGAGGGACAATGCCAAGATTGCATGAACAGGGATCATTATGTTACGGTTAAAAGCCTGTAAAGATGAAATTTGGAAAATTTACTTCATGGGATATGTAAAAGCAGTTATATTTAAAACAAAATGCATACCTGAGGCATGAAGATTGCAGCAGCTATAGAAGCAACGTAATTTAACAGCAGAAGTCCGGAACCAAGAAATGAAATATTTCTAACTCCAAGCTTTGTTGCTAAGGTTGATATCTGAAACCTACAATACGATGCTCATTCGGATTACATGATAATAAAGGAAGAGAAGCATAAATAGAGGAAACAGTAAAGAGGTAATGTTTTTGGAGGAAACAAGATCTCTTTAGCACCATGGAAGCATCTTACTTGCGATCTCCCTCCACATCTGGAAGATCTTTTGTTATGGCAATCACTAAAGCGAACAGGGTCACAAATGTGGTAATGAAAGCCACAGGTGAGCTGCAAATAATTTAATGTCCACACATTAAAATCTAAGAAAACATTCGAGTGCGAGTGCGAGTGCAAGTGCAAGCAACTAAAGCTTTAAAAAATAAAAAATTATTTTGATCTCTATTGTTCCATTTTAGTCTCACAACTTCCAAATGTCTAAATTTAGTTTATATACTTTCAACAAATCTTAAATTTAACTTCCAAATGTCTAAATTTAGTTTATATACTTTCAACAAATCTTAAATTTAATCCCTCTCGTTAGTTTATTGTTGGTTTTTTTTCGAAATAAAATTAGTTTGTATTAGCATTCCACTTATAAATTTTGAAAATATATTTCCACCGTATCTTTCATTCATGAAAATTATTATTAATTTTTTTTGGGACAAGAACAGTTTCTCCAATGGTATGAAATTACAAAAGAGGGGCAATGCCAATGGAGTTACATAAAACCTCTCCCATTGGTAAGGACTGAATTCAAGCTATGGTGATGAAAGAGAGGATAATTTAGATACAACCCAAAGAACTATACATCATAGCTACTTTTGATAAAAATGAATTTTAAAGGGCCAAATTTAAGATTTATTGAAAGTATAAGGACTAAATTTAAGATTTATTGCAAGTACATAGTAGAAAGACTAAATTTAGATAATTGAAAGTAGAGAGACTAAAATGGAATGGAACTCAAAGTATAAAGGCCAAAGTGATAATTAACCAAATAAAAAAGCTGACACGAACATCGTGATGCAATTAGCTGAATATCATGGATTTTTTTCTCCAAAGTTTTGATTTTACTAATAAGCAACTTCCAGTAATACTTTCATCAAAAGCCTATCTTGCATGAGCTTCAGGTCCTAAACACATGACCAACCTCTACTTAGGCACTTGGGCACTGATTGCAGCTAAAAAAAGGTTTCCAATCAAACTCAAATGCATTATGAATTATTAATGGTGACTAACCTCCACTCAAATGCAAGTCCAAGAGCAGCTCTAGTGGCATAATAGACGCCAAAATTAAGAAGAAAACCTCGTACCTGCAAAATTAAGTTCACTATTTAAATTATCAACCATGTTGTCAACAGAAGCGCACAAGCACGCCATACTCTTACAACTTTCTATTCAACTTTTCCAACTTTTAAATATTCAGCACCTTCTCAATAGTTGTATTAAGACTATATGGCATGAATTGAAGAAATTTTCAAGGAAAGGGAAATGGATGTACTGTGGCAATTATAAGAAACGCTGCAACGGGAAATCTCTTCATTCTAAACGGAGGAACAGAGTAGATAGTCCCAAGGAAAAGACCGAGACTGTAGAGGGAAGTGATAAATGGCCCAAAGTTCAACCCAACAATTAACAGACCAGCAACTGCAAAAAATATCACCAAGAACCATGCAGATTTGACTGAAAGATCTCCTGCCGCTATTGGTAAATATGGTTTGTTGACTCTGCAAATCAAACAAAAAAGGATAAATTTATTTGTAAGAATTGCATCGTCGTCTTAATAGTTGTGAATTGAACTAATATGCACTAACTGTTTACTATGTGGATCGACAAACCTCTACTCACCAAACTACCCATGAATTTTAAATGGATAAAAGAAATGTCAATCAGGAAAAATCTCAAGAAAAATGTTGAAAGTTAGAAGAAATCAAGCGAGTTTACGGCTGTTTATCCTTAAATCAGAACAAAGATCAAAATCTATTGGATTTATATTTGTAAGAAATGCTAATCACATATTGAGTTGTTGATTCTAGTTGCTAACCAGTTATCATGCTTAATGATTCAATATTTAGAAGCCAAGCAAGAATGGCATCTCAGTATGAAAGCAAACAAATTGAAAAACAGAAACATATAGATATACGTACTTGTCAATTCCAATATCATAGATCTGATTGATACCAACTATATAACCATTTCCACATATTAAAGCAAAAACACCAGACAAAGCCTTGAACAGCAAGGACCACTTTATGAGGTGTGAATTCTCAATCAATGCTCTACTCACCAAGGAACTGTTAAAAATGAATCAAAATTATAATAGTTAGGCATATATTAGATGAACCCAGAAGGAGTCAGAGTAAAGCAGTGTGTATTCTGATCCATTGACATAGCTACTTACACAGATCCTAAAGCTGTTCCACGTATTGTATGGGGCCTTAAAAACCTCCAGCAAGCATCTCTAAATGCTGAAATATTGTTCACTAGGGGATCAGGTCCTGCAGCTCCAACTTGAGTGCAGGCCTGGCAGCACCCACTATATAACATCAATGGCATGGACACATATAGTCTGAGAAGAATTTTGAATTACTGAAATATGACGGTATAAATAGAACAGCAGTAAAATGTAAAGAGGATATGCTCCATTTGAACATACATACCATAAAATAGGCTAAAGTGTTTGGGTATTTTGCAATTTGCCTCCTATTGTTCAAGAATTTTCTATCTAGTCCTTTAAGCATTAATATTTTCAATTTAGTCCCTCCAAATTGGTGACTGATCAAATTAGTTACACACTATACAGTAAGTGTATTGACATTTTTGCAATTAGTTTTATGTCACTTATTTAATTATTTGTTCATTGGGACTTGGGAGATTTAAACTAATCGTTCAAGTAGTTCAGTAAATCCTAATTTTTGCCTCCACGCTTGCAGTTCGCTTCGGGAGGTCCGCCGCTAATCCTTATAGTTAGCTCTTCAATCCATTGAAACATCTCTTCCTCGTTCGCAACACAATGTAAGTGCAACAATTGGATTTCATTCATTCACAGACTGTTTATTCATCAATCATTACAAGAGAAACTCGAAAATTACATGTCGCAATTCGCAAATGGAAACAGTAATCGCTGAGAAAACTAAACACACCTGGATGGAAGTTCGTCTCCACGATTTAGTCAAAGCATTTCTCGAGCAACCGCGCGGCCATCTCGGCTGCAGATGTAGAGCTAAATTCGGGAGCAAACGTGAAGGTGCAATTGCTGCAGGCCTATTTAGAAGCTTCCTGTGAGGCAGAGAAGGCTTGAGAGTGGAATTTACAGCCGAAGTTCGTAGAGAAGCGGATTGAAATACGGAATGCTCCATGGGAAGAACGAGCTGAATTGATGCGGAAGAATGAAGATGAAGTGAAGGATCTGCAGTCAGAATCGCATTTGGGTCGGACCCGAGGCTCAGACCGGAGAGAGATGGAAAAGGAAGATAACATTCATTGTAGGGGCAAAATTGCTCCGAGCCTCTAGTTTGCAAATGAGTCGCTCTGTTTTAGTAGCTTAAAAGTGACTTCACTTTTTAACTCAAAAGATTTTGAGCGAGGATTATTAGGAAAGCGAAAAGCAAAGTTACGAGAGTTTATGTTCAAGGTGGATAATATCATATCATTGTGGAGAGTTGTGTTCCTCTAACAGGGTCCGCTATCTCGATCGTGATTTTCCTATTTTTAGAGAGAAAAGTCCTTCCCTTTTTAGTCGGTTGTGGGCGAGGAGGGATTTGAATCCCCGACACTGTGGTTCGTAGTCACGTGCTCTAATCCTCTAAGCTATAGGTAGCACCCCGTCTCTTGAACCCCTAAAAATAACTTTTTCTCTCTCCACCCATTTGTCATTTGAGTTAAGAAGATATGAAAGCGCCTCTCTCTCTCTCTCTCGAACCCCCGTGAACGGCCGTAACTATACCGGAATCAAAGAATTAGTAGATTTCTTCCGCCCAAAGTGTAACATTTAATAATTGTAGGGGCAAAATTGCTCCGTGCATGTATGTATATATATCGTCGTCAGTCTCACAATTTTAAAACTCATATATTATAGAAGGATTTTGACACCCTTTTAAAAAATATTTCGAACTTCTCTCAAACCGACGTTGGATCTCGCAATTATAAAAACTGGGTTATTGCCATTTGACTCCAGCCATACAGGACAACTGATTAAGCTCGTACCATTGGTATATACTTTTCCGAAAGTAACCACGAATGATTTAAAACAAATAACGTTTACTTTTTTAAAATTAAAAGTCACGTACAACACTATCTCGAGTCAACAAAATTTGTCAGTCGAGCCAACATTGCTGTGACAATAAACAAGTTCGCATAAAACACGACACTCTCTTCTTACCTACATCGACATCTAAAAGGAGTCGTAAAAAGCAAAATCTCTCCCTCTCTCTCACCAAATTGACAAGTATTTAGGGAGAAGGTTCTCTATATAAAAGGGAAGATCAAATATTCAGCATAGAACAGTTTCCACAAGAACATGTAGAAGTTTGAAGCTGCTTCCTGCACAACATGCATAAAGAGATTTATAAATAAATATATTTAAAATGACCTCTTTTATTATTATTATTATTTTTTTAATAGAATAAAATTTGTTAATTAAATGTAAAAATTATATTACCTTCGTGTATTTTGCTTGGTCTAATACTCGCGTCTGAAAAAACAAAATAACACCAAAATTATTGGATTAATAGTTTAAAATTTAAATTTGGATATACAATACATTTATAACTTCATCATATACATAGCAAGCAAAGTGTATAAGGAGGAAGAAAAACCTGAAAAACAAGACTTATTGCCATGGCTGCATGGGTGGGTATCAATATACTTCGCTTGAAAGCCTGCAATTAAAATTGGAAAAGTTCAAAAAATAAAATTAAAATTGAAAGCTTGTTATTAAAATAATTTATAACAATATTGACAAACAAAAATAATAATAAATAAAAAGGGAAGTGGTATTTAAAAATTAAAAATGATAAATAAACATTTTTTTTTTAACATGGTGAGACTTAGAAACAAGATGTGAACCTGAGGCATAAAAATGGAAGCCAAAATGGCAGCAACGTAGTTCAGGATAAGGATCCCCGAACCAAGAAACGCCAACCTTCTTACTCCAAGCTTTGTAGCAAAAGTTGTTATGTTATATCTGTAAAAATTTAATGAGTAAATTATCGAGATTCGAATAAATAACTTATTTGATGAAATTAAAAGTGTGATAGAGACCTTCAATCAAGTTATGATCTATGTTTTAATGACAAACGAAATTGGTTTTATGTCTAAAATTATTAACTTTAGTGTGAGAAATAAGAAAAAAATGTAAAAACTTACTTTCGATCGCCTTCTATGTCAGAAAGATCTTTGGTAAGGGCAATGACCAAACCAAAAAGTGTAACGAATGTGGTGATGAAGGCCACGGGTGAGCTGCATTAGACGAAAAGTTGATCAAAAGCTTGACCAAGAGTTTGATTGTTATTATTGTTATTATTATTATTATTACCTCCATTGGAAGGGGAGTCCAAGAACAGATCTCGACGCATAATATACACCAAAGTTCACAAGAAAGCCTCTCACCTGAATAAAATGTGAATAAAAAAAGGGTTAAGATTATTTGTTACCCATTTTAGAAATTAGCGAGGGAGTCGACCTAAACACGAGCTAACTCGAGTGTATCAGCCTAACCAAACGACCCCAATCCTACGTCGACCCCAACCCGCCGTAAGAGCAATTTGTTAAGAAGAAAAGAATGAACATACCAAAGCAATGCAGAGGAAAGCAGCAATGGGGAATCTCTTCAATCTAAAAGGAGGGACAGTGTAAAGAGTTCCAAGCAAAAGAGCGAAACAATAGAGAGAAGTGAGGAATGGGCCTGAATTAAACGTGGCTAATGACAGCCCAACCGTCAAAAACGACGTCGTTAGAAACCATGCTTGTTTCTTTGTCATATTCCCTGCCGCTATGGGCAAAAATGGCTTGTTTACTCTGAAAACAAAAAATAATCATTAAATAAATAATCTTGATTTTATTAAAATAAATAGATAGAGAGGGAATATACATGTCAATATCGACGTCATAAATCTGATTGATGCCGACAATATAACTATTGCCACATAACAACTCCACAAGACCGCAAATTCCTCTCGTTACTATCGACCACTTCATTAGCTCTGGATTTTCAATCCATACTCTACTAGCCAACGAGCTGTATATTCATATTTTAAATTTAAAAAAAAAATATAAAAAAGACGGTATTGTAAAATGAAAAATAAAACCAAACGGCTCCAAATTTACCATGAAGCCACGAGAGTTCCATAGAAGGTGTGAGGCCTGAGAAAAGTCCATAACGCCCTTGCAAATTCCCAAACTTGTCGTGCCGTTGCTTCTTCGCCACCACCATATTCCTTGGCTGTTGCTTGGCTGCTCACGTCCTAACAGTATTCCAACGCAACCAAATTACTTTATTACCCTTTACTTACTACCTTCAATTTTAATATATAAATATTCGCTCAATTGAAACTGACCCAACCGTGGACCATTTTTTCAACTTTTCAGTCCACATCAAATCTTTTTTTTAAGATATACTATAGCATATTATTACTTTATTAAACCTAATTTTGTTCTCTCAAATTATTCAAAGCTAAATATTTCAATTATTAGAGAAGGGAAACAAGGTGACCCACATATTTATTATATTCAAACCATTATATATAAAATTAAAATCTAAAAATATTGTCACCCTATTTATAATTCTTGAATACATCGGTTTAAAGTATATCTCAATTAATTACGATGCTATTAATTATTGTTTATATATATATATATATATATATATATATATATATATATATATATATATATTTTGCTAACTTTGTTTTATAATAACTTATTTGTCGAGCAAAAAAATTTAAATATATCTTATAAACTTCCATAAAAGAAAATTATGAATGAATCCTAAATGGAGATAAACCAAGCCAAAAAGAGAAGAATAGTGAAGTTAAATATACAGACCCGAATAAGTGGAGAACAATAAGAACGAGGGGTTTGGAAGCTTCTAATAATTGAACCAAAAGAACCTTTAGAAGGCAACGGAGAGGGTCGAAAGGTGAGGGGTTTAAAAGGTAATTTTGTTTTACCAAACGACGACGTATCAAATCTCCGAGAGCCAGTGGCAGTGGCCGCCATTGTTAACAAGGAAGAAGCCATGGCTATTTTTCTCAGAGCTTGTTGTTGAAGAATGAAGAGAACTTAAATGGCTATTTATAGACCTGCCCGTTGCTTCAGTCCCATCAAGGCTTGGAAAGTTTGGTCTCCCCCATTTACTTTTAAAACGTAGAGATGGTTCTTCTTTTATTATTATTTTTTATTTTTTTATTTTTTTATTTTTTATGATAAAAGTTAAATTTTTACTCGTTCAGGAAATGATCTTGAGTTTATAATTAAATAATATTTTTTCGTGTTATTTTTTTTAATTTAATTATATATTTTATAACTTATAATAATTTTAAAAAATAAAATTAGAATCACGAAGGCTATGAGAATTTAAAAGTAATTTTTTTTTAAAATGTATAAAATAAAATATACATGTGGCCTTGGAAAATTCATAATGAAAGTGGGAGGAAATTAGTCAAATAAAGTGGGGGAAATTATTTCAATCGAACTACCATCGATTATTGTTGACTTTGACTTCAAAGTTTCACCGTCAATTCCAGTCAGCAACGCAACCATACTAGTCCAAAGCTTGACTTGAGGGGTGTATCTATATCGTGATTGGACGGACCCCTTAAACGCGGTCGTTTAATGTGAAATTTGTGAGAACTTTTCAAGAATTCCATTTGTTAGATTACTAATATTTCTTCTCCCTAACATTTTTTCCCCTATATCCACTAAATATATATCTAATTATTATTGTTTTTTAATAAATATCTGATTGTATTCTATTAATACATTCATCGACAAGGAAATAATAATTTTTTGTGAAATGAATAGTTGTGAAGATTTTTCCTCAAATGTCGTTTGCGAGTTGTTATCATAATTGAACGTTTTTTACGTCAAAATCAATGTATTTTTGTAGTACTGTTATGGATGCAATTAGATAACCTTTGACAATGACAATTATAGCATATGAAAAAAAATTAACAGAGTTCTAACTAAAATTTTTTAATATTTAAAAACTCATAAATACACTAATAAAAAAAATTAAGATTAATTAATTAAGTAACGATTTATGAAACCTTAGTTTTTTAAAATTAAAATATATAAACTAAAAAGCTTTATTCATCAATATTTGATTTTTAGTTTTACAAAATTTTAGTTTAAAAAAAAAGAACAAAAAGGAAATGCGAACTAACCGGTTAGTGGGAAACTGGATGATGTCGGTCCAATTGATCGAACCGAAAACGTTGGTTCGGTTCCTGGTTCAGGACCCAGTCATGAAATTCGAACCAATGTTAACCGCCTTCCGAAACAAAATTTTTGAAAGAAACGAAAAAACCCAAAGCGGGGATTATTGCGCGCTCTCTCTCCCTCTCTCTCTCTCTTCCCCGCATCAGTCTTGTTCTTCTTCTCCCTCGCACTTTATCTATTTCTGTCTCCCTCCTCGAGCTTGGATCTCAAGGTATGATCAGTGGGATCTCTTAACATACTCTCCCCTACTTTGGATGACCTTTCCATCGGTATTCTCCGTTGAATTACTCAATACAGTTTCTGTTCGAATTTGACATTGTTATTTATTTTGATACCTGTAGAGCTTTCGATCTTGTATGATTACAGAATGTACGCTCAAATGGTTAATATTTTCAACACTGATTAAGAAAAGAGAAATCCAAATGCTTTTCCTCATCTTCTTCCTCGATCCTCCGATTTTTTCATTTCATCCCTTGCATAAACTGAGGTCACACTGGCAGGGGCGGATCCCGAAATTTATCTTCCAGCTTTGAAAATTTAGGGTACCAATTTAAAGAGAAACCTCAAATCTTGATATTTTTTAGTATAATTTTTCGACCTAAGACTAGTTAAAGATGGGCAATCCTTCGCTTTTTACTATGTACCAAATATTTTAATTCTTCAAGTATTTGTTTCCTTGATATTTTAATCTTTTGTTCCCAGTCTATAATGTCATCTTACAATTTTATTTCGTATTACTTACCGTGGACGAGTTTTGCAACGAAATGTTATATTTGTTTCATTTTCTTCATGAAATGCAGTATCTTGGATTGTATTTAAAAGAGGGGATATTTTCTTTAAGCATAGGTTTTACGGCTACCATCTTCCGGTGACATGATGATGTGACTGGGTGTAGTAAGCTACTACTCATTCTCACTGGTGAAGCCGTGGTCTAATACTAAACCATTAACTATGACGCAAGTAGTTGCTCCAAGTTCTTTACCTTCAGCTTCTCATGATATTGCTGGAGGGGCTCCAAAGACTGGGAAATCAAATAGAAGAAAAACCCCATCAGAACTAAGGGTAAGTTTTTGTATAATAAAGCAGTATATTGTTGTTTCGGGAGATGTGTAATTTTTATATCTCAATAAGGTGTATTGTTATCTGTCATATTAAGATTATTATCAAATTTCAATCAAAGTAAAACCAGAGTTTCTAGGTGGCTGAAGTGGTAGAAAATGATACATTAACTCATTAAGTAAACCAGAGTTTCAAATGGGATGAAACTTTTGTAATTTATGCCCTTCAAGTTAAGCTCACATCAAGAGGTTAAAGCAACATTTCTGAATCTGGTGTGTGTTCTGCTCAAACTTTTGCAGGGAGAGCAGTTGAAGCGATCAAACAATTTGGATCCTTCGGATGAATCTCCTTCCACTGTTTTTGCTTCTAACAAGTGAGGCTTACTCGTCTTTATTTGTATAGCTTGCAATTATTGATTCCCGGAGAGCTTTCTTATTTTTATATGTTTCAACAGTGCTTTGGTCAATGGGTTCAAGAAGCCCGGGTTACTCAGAAATCCAAAATACATCGATACACGCATGGATGAGGTATTTCCAGTAAAAAAATCTAGGCTCAGGATCTTATCCGGAAAAGATAATGCCAAGGTTAGTGCACTTCTTTTAAAGATTTTGTTGCAGAATGTATTGAAGTAATTGTATTTACTTTTATATCACTTGCTGTATAACATTTAGGAAAACAATATGATGGAGCAAGCTAGCAGTTTCTTGAATATGTCTATGCTTTCAAATTTGACTACAAGTCAATGGTAAGAACTTTGTTTTTATATCTTTCTGCTTATTTTAGTGCTTTCTAATTGTTTCTTCTGTAGCAGTTGGTTACATTTTCTGTTTTATTGCAGTAAAGGGAATTCTGTTGGTCCTGCTGATGTTGCCCATGATAAGACTGATAAATCTTCACAAACAATTGAGAACAGTAGCCAAAGTATATTTCGAAGTGTCACTCAGCTCTCATCTGGTGGTGACAAATCAACTGGCTTGACAAGCATTGATATGGTAGAATTCTGAAGCAATGTTTAATTCGTTTTATTTCATATCAAATATCTTTTAAAGTTCTCTTTGCAATTTTATAGGGTAAAGCATTAAAAGGACTTGTTGCTTGTGAAACCACTGCAATTTCTAGTTTACCATCAGACTCTTCCAAGAGATCCGGCCATGCTTCATCTACTTACTCAAGTGATTTATGCGCTGATAGCTGCATACTAGGTCAAAAGGCTCCACTTGATCTTACTTTAAAAACTAGCATGCGAGTGGTGTCCCCCTACTCGCTAAATTGGTGAGTGTTTCAGTATATTAGGGTGTCCTTTCTTGGCTTGAAGGTTTCATTAAATGAATGTGTTGCGTAGTGTTAGCTGGGTAATTTGATCAATTATTTTGAGAAGATGCAGAGGTTTCTTTGAAACATTTGAATATCCCCTGCAATTTGATTTTGATTTAACATTAAGTTCTTGTGATCGATTTTCTCCAGAATTGTTTGACAAATATTGTTTTCTTTCCCGAGTTTTTTTTTTAAGAAAAAAGTCCCTAAAGAAATAATTTTAAGCTATCCTCATTTGAACTAGGCGTGTGTTGGTGAGTTCCATTATGCTGGGGGTTGATTTATATTTTATATTCAGATTTTATTATGAAATTATGTTCAGTTGCAGGTAGCATTAATCTGACATGAATTGGACCATCTTCTCAAATTATGTGCAGTTATGCTAACAATTTTTTTTTTTAAAAGTTCCAAAACAGAAATAAAAATTATTTATTAATGACTGACCTTCTCATCTGTCCCAAAATTTAGGATCCACAAGACAATCATGTTTGCTTCTATGCCTCAGTTCTCAATACAAATTGGTTCACTTGATCAAATTAGGAACTGTAGTGGGGGACTGCCACCTGCTTCTCAAGCCTCTGGCTCTTTGGTTCTCCATTCATGGGTTTATCCTCAATCTACCTTGCCATCTTCTCTTGTTTCAGTTTTGAATTCATCAGCAGCAGGTTGGGGTTATTTAAAACATAAGATTCTGATTTGTGTTTGTAAATACTCATTGGTTCTCCTTCGATGCAGTAGAAGCTGAGTTCCTTAGCAGACGACTACAAGCATGGGAGGACTCATTTCAAAGCCTTTATTACATGCTTCGGAATAATATTTGTAGAGTTTTTTATGGTAACTACCTTCAGTAATGTTGGTTAAGTTTTCTTCAACATGGTTTTAGATTTATTTATTTATTTATTTTTGTCTTAAATACAGTTTCTCTTTGCCCAGATAAATGTCATTATTGAGTCATACCTGATTTGATTGATTGGTTTTGAAATTTTCAGTTTGTACATCACAATTTGTGGTTATGTTTACAAGTGGAGATGCCTCAGGGGGCAACAAAAGCATGTGCAATGCATATCTTTCCCAGTCAACAAGAGGTTTGAGGTCTATTTTGAGTGAGAATGTAAGATTAACCCTTTCCCTTCCAATTTAGGCATGCGGCTAAGAAGCTGGTTTTATTTTATTTGGATTTTAAACAACGGTGATTTTTTTTCCTTGATGGAATTTGCACCTTCGCTATTTGTTGTTTGGGCAGAAATCCTATTTTGCAGGTTGATCCTTTTATAATAGTTATTATTGAAATTAAAACTCAAATAATTTGGTGTCAATGATGGTGCATATAAATCCACTTGTAGATAAAGTTCTTTATTAATTTTTTTCTAAGTTTTGTTTTAAATTGCCAACTCAGGTAAGTTATTTATGCACTATTTCCTAAGAATAGTCTCCTGTAGTTGCCTTTGGCCAACAAAATAAAATAATGCTAATGGGAACTATCTAAAATAATACTAATGCTTGCTCTATGTTTATTTTCATAAATTGAACTTTATGTAAAGTCTCATTTTCCCATTGTCTGAAATTTGGATCAGGGTGTTTGTTTCTCTATGCCTCTTTGTCGTTCTAAAGTCGAGCATGTCGATGCTGAAGATTTGGTTGAACTTTCAGAGATAGAGAAGTACAATTTGGGACAGGTTTATATCTGTTGTGTTTTCCTCTCTTGGCCCTTGCCTGTCTATTCATATCAAACCATATAAGCTCATGATTAAGTTAGATATGGGATGAGCAAGCTCACACTGCTTGTAATCTCCCTCCTTTGTGAATCAATTTTTATAGCCTTGGCTTACTTGGTTGAGTTTGCTACTGAAAATATCAACCTTTTTCAGACACGACGAGTTCGTTCATTTTCTGATGTAGATAGGAGCTCTCAATCTTTACTGTTTTTCTGCGAAAACAAAGATGTGCATGGGTTATATGATATCCTGTTAAATTACAGGTAAATGAATGTGTTTGTGGCAACTTGCCTTCCTGTTAACTTTTGGTTATTTTAATAGGACTAAACACTTTACGTCTGATCTCTAGGATCAAGCCATAGTCATATTATAGGATTTTTATTTAGTGTGAATTGGCTGATATATCTGGTTTATTGTCCAGATCTTTCTTGGCCTCATTGGCTGGCATGGATGTTCCCGTGTTGCTATCACCTGTTCCCTTTCAGAATGCTGCACTTTCTTCACCGCAGGTGCATGGAGTTAATTTGCGATCAGTGTTATCAGCTTTGGAGTTAATTTTTATTTACTGTGAATTGGGTTTGCTGTGGCTGCTTGTACTTTCTGTGTTTGGTGTGGTAAAAAGATGAATGCTTTATTTTGCAAGGTCAAATTCAAGGAGTTGAGAAGTGCAAACGGTATTGCTGCAGTATCCAAAGGATCCACATCAAAGGATGGCGATTCTTCATCTGTTGGTGTGTCCTATAGCCTTGAAATTACCGATGAATATATTCCACCATGGGTAATTTCCAGTGTATGTGCAGTCATGGGTTCCAAAGGAAGAAGCTTCGAGGCTAGGTATGTTCTTCCTGAAGTATCTTGAAGTCATTCATATTCTGGTTCTTCCTGATGTTGGGCTAATTTTGGATGATTTCAGCTTCACGACAGACCCTATCTCAATTGGTTTGAATGTTGCTCTTGGTGAACCTCTCCTCCAATCTAACAACCATACCTTTGGAATTCCAGAAGCCATCGCTTCGCCGTCCTTGCGTGCAGGTTTATTAAAAGGTTTGAAGTACTCGGACCACTCCTTCACAGCCTCTCTTTCTCCTGCATGATCATGACAATAGATTAGATTTAGATGATAGTCCCGTTTTGCTCATAACTTTGTTATTTATGTTGTATATTCTTCTGTATAATCAGAATTTGAGTAGCATTGATTGACCCATATATGTTTTGTGGATGTTGATTCACCAACATAACTCAAATTTAGTTCATTCTAAATATTACCCTTTGAAACTGCTTTAGTGTTCTTCCCACTCATTTCTTGGATGGGTTGTCCTTAAAATCTTAACATTCATCAGTGTTTGAGTATTGCATCTGTTGGAGTGAAGAAATATCTTAGGGTAAAAATCAATTTTTACCTCTAAATTTGGACCTAAACTTAAATTAAATAAATAAAAGGTAAAAGGCATGGTAATTATTCGTGTTAATTCACCCACTAATATCTTCAGACGCCAACATTAAAAATGTAAAATTCTATCATACACATAATTACACTTGATTAATGGATAAACGCAACTATCATACAAATTTGTAGAACTTTTAAATTTAAACAAAAATAATGGCTCGTTGTAAGTTAAAATAAATACATCAAAATAGGCTTTTACTTGGAATTATTATTATTATTTTAAAAAATAGACCATAAAGTTAGGCCTAAAAGGGTAAAAATGTGGAAATGAGAACACAGTAAACCACGTTGTTAATTAAATGGGATGATGGTGCATCCATTTGTCAGGGGTATTATCGACCAAAATTTTATTTATTTTATTTTATTTATTTTTTGCATAAATTGAAAACCCTCTTAAAAGCCCGTCTTCCGTATAATTTTCCCTCGTTTCACCCTAGCCGCCGAACCGAGCCTTCACCTCCTGCTTTCCATTTTGCTCGTCGCCGTTCCAAGTAAGTTTCTTCTTCAATACTTTCAATCTTCTTCTTTATGTCCTTATCTCAACCGTTAATGTTGTCGATCGATGTTGAAAATTTATTGTTGTTTCTTTTCTGCAATGGCTGTTGCAGTTCAGTTCTGGATTGGAATTTTTTGCTGGTTGTTCTTTGATCTGTGTCCGATTATTTTTTAAATCTTTATTTGGTTTAGTGGTTGTGTTGTTGTTAGTGTTTGTTGGAGGATTTTCTGCTGCTGATTAGAAAATGTTGCTAGGGTTTAAGGATTCGTGCACACTATACACTCGTTCTATTTGACATGAGTTGTTTGTTCCCTCCATTTGGTCTTTCTAAGTTTTTCTTCTCGGTATTGAAGTTTGGCCGTTTACACAAGGTTTTGGGAGTAATTTGTTCGGCTGCTTTTTTTGAGAGCTGCATTCTTCTCTTTTTGTTCTTTAGGATTTATCGGAACATTGATGACCTCTTTAGTCTTCTTCATCCATGTAAATCTGACTTGCTATTTTGTCTTCCGCAGAAATGGCTGAAGCGGTCGAAGTGACTCAGGAACTGATCCAGCCTCAATACGACGTGAAGCTTTTCAATCGCTGGACCTTTGATGATGTCCAGGTTTTATTTTTTTTCCCTAATGCCCAGTTTTTTAGACTGATGTTTGTGTGAAGCAATTTTAGGTTAACTTTAAATTTTCCTATAATGTTGGAAGCTATTGGTGGATTCCCTCTCATTCATAATGATTTCACTGCCTCTCGTGTTACTTTACTTTTGAATTAAAAAAAGTCTGAGAACAACTTTTTGCTTATCATTACGATGCGGAGGAGTTGAAAACTGCGACCTGTTCGTATGGTTGTTGGGTTCTTTTTGTTTCCTGCTTGAATTGGGTTGTTAGGTGAAATCTCAATGCCATCGAGTTCCACTGATATGATTGAACGGTTGTGATTATACAGGTTAATGACATGTCCCTGGGGGATTACATTGGAGTTGCACCAGCCAAGCATGCGACCTATGTTCCACACACTGCAGGTCGATATTCCATGAAGCGTTTCAGGAAAGCTCAATGCCCAATTGTGGAGAGACTTACAAACTCGCTTATGATGCATGGCAGAAACAATGGAAAGAAACTAATGGCTGTGAGGATTATCAAGCATGCGATGGAGATTATTCATCTGCTAACTGATTTGAATCCAATTCAAGTTATTGTTGATGCTGTTGTTAACAGGTATGCATATTGGATCCACGGAATTCCATTCATGTTGTGTTTAAGTTATGTTATACCATCGTAACTTTTAGGTCCAATTACAGATTTGGTATCTATGGTTTAGACAAGGTTTTAATTTAGTCTTTATGGTGTTAAAGGTTCAATTTAGTCTCTATGGTTTAGACTTGGTTGCACTTTGGTATCTATGATTTGGGTTTAGTTCTAACTTTTAGTCCATATGTTCTAAAATTTTCAGTAGGATCCCTACAATTTAGTCAAACCTCACAAATTGTCCTTGTTACAATGTTGACGAATATTTTCACATGAATATTGGTAACTGTGTTTGGTTCTAACTTTTAGTGCATGACTTTATTGGACGGAATTCGTGATTTAAATATTGCATCTTGAATCAATGTCCGGAACAAAGATCATGGTAATTTTGCAATTTTTGAGTTTTCAGTTTCCTCTTAACATATTTTTTGACATGGGATCTGGCAGTGGACCCCGTGAAGATGCTACCCGAATTGGTTCAGCTGGTGTTGTTAGGCGTCAAGCTGTGGATATATCCCCTCTGCGACGTGTAAATCAAGCCATATACCTTATTACAACTGGTGCCCGTGAGGCTGCTTTCAGAAACATCAAGACTATTGCTGAATGTTTGGCTGATGAACTCATCAACGCAGCAAAGGGTTCATCAAACAGGTAAACATCATATCTCCTCTTACTAATTTCTCATCCATCCTTGCACCATATTTCATTGTGTTAATTCTGTTTTTGCAGTTACGCTATCAAGAAAAAGGATGAGATTGAGAGAGTTGCGAAGGCCAATCGTTAAGCGTAGTTCGACAAAGGAGAGAGAGCTCAAAGGATTCATCAAAAGCTTCGTTTTTGGTTCATCATCTAGTTCAAAGTTTCTATGGACATTGTTGTCCTCAATGTTTTGTTTGCCTTATCTTAGCCAGCGAGAAGTCATCATATAATTGATTAAGCCTTAATGAGAAGTCTTTATATTTGGTGAGAATCTTTGTCATCTGGATATTTGTAATACTTAAATGTTTATTTATGGTTGCTTTTCAAAATTATTACATTAAAATTACTTATTAGTTGAGCTTCCTTGTTATTTGGTTTAGTTTATTTTAGCCCGTTTTAATTTAGATGTCATTCTATTATGGTCTCTAAAGTAAAAAATCTTAGCGAGGATATGAAAAAATAATTTCCATGCATTAAAGTGACAAAAAAAATAAAAAATACCTTAAAAATCAAACGGAATTTATATTTGGATTAAAATGGCAATTGTCAATATTTGTTGACATAAGTCGTAGCTCAAATGTAGACTCGTTATCAAACTAGTATATGTAATAATGGCAAACTAGTTGACAGCCATTTTTTCACCAAGTCATTGAATGAAACACCCCAGTTTTTAAATCAAATTAAAAAAGGGTTAAAAAATGCCCTTTTATTTTATTTTAATTACAAATCTACCCTCCCTGTTGCCTTCAACTCTACGAATCTCGCCCACTTCCAGTTCCGCGGCAGCAGTGGCAGAGCTGAAAGGTGAGCTTCAATGGGTTCCGTTTCTCTGAAAATCGGAGATGGAACCGCCAGATTCAAAAGGGCATCCATTTGTTCTTCAGCGCTGAACATTCTCATGCTCATTTCTGTAATCACCACGAATCTTTTCGCATTATACGCCTTCACTTACTCTCCCAAAGATCGCGAAGTTCATTCGCTTAATCGCGCACACAAGAACTTTTCTGTCATATCCGAGCAGGTATCTCTTATTCTCAGAGAGATCGAGGTTTCTCAGAAAAAGCTGGCTCAGATGGAAAAGGAAATTCTCGGATATCAGAGCATCGATCTCTCCAGATCCAATGTCGCAGACGAGCTCAAACTCTTCCTCCAGCGCCATCCGCTTCCTCTTGGCAAGGATTCGAAAAGTGGAATCACTGAAATGGTCGCATCTGTGGGGCATTCGTGTGAGAAATCGATGGACCTTTTGTCGCAGTATATGAATTACAAGGTCTCTGGACCTTGTCCCGACGATTGGAGCCTTGCTCAGAAGCTGATTCTGCGTGGATGTGAGCCCTTGCCGAGGCGGAGATGTTTGGCCAAATCTGTGCCAAAGGTGGGTTTACAACCTTTCCCTTCCTCTGTATGGAAACCTGTAAGTGATAAGATTGTGATGTGGAGTGGACTTGGATGTAAAAATTTCAATTGTCTGAATAGTAAGAAATTAGGCAGAGATTGTGTCGGTTGCTTTGATTTGGTTAGTGGATTTGAGAATCAGAGATTTGTGAAGGCCAGAGGGAAGAATGATTTTTCCATTGATGACGTTTTAGCTTTAACTAGTGGAGGAATCAGGATAGGCTTTGATATTGGTGGAGGGTCTGGGACTTTTGCTGCTAGAATGGCCGAGAAAAATGTCACTGTCATAACCTCTACACTGAATATTGATGCCCCATTCAGTGAATTCATTGCTGCAAGAGGATTGTTTCCTCTCTTTTTGAGTTTAGATCACAGATTCCCTTTCTACGACAATGTGTTTGATTTGGTTCATGCCTCAAGTGCATTGGACATTGGTGGAAAGCCTGAAAAATTGGAGTTCCTAATGTTCGACATCGATCGGATCTTAAGGGCGGGTGGATTGCTTTGGTTGGATAACTTCTATTGTGCCAATGATGAGAAGAAAAAAGCTTTAACACGCTTGATTGAGCGGTTTGGATTAAAAAAACTGAAGTGGGTCATTGGGGAGAAATCCGAGTCAGGCAAATCTGAGGTTTATCTGTCTGCTGTTCTACAAAAGCCTGTAAGAGTATGATGATGATGATGATGATAATGCTTCAAAGAGGTAAGATAGTTGTTCTTCTCAATCTTTTACATAAAAATGAAATAATGAATAGCATAAGTTGTTTATTCTGCTTACTGTGATAATAGTTATGGAGAAGAATTATAGCATTAGATCAGTCGCTTAGACGATGTTCTTCAATCTGTTAGTCTTTTGTTGCTGTTTTTTGTTTTCAGGAAATGAATTATTTACTGTTAGTCTTTTTGAATCAAACTGTTATTCCAGAAGATTGGAGATATTTATCAGTGTTATGAGCTGTTTGTTGCTCTGCTTCTAAAACAGAGATATGGCATTAACCCAAACTTCTTTTGGCCATTAAAGCCAAACTTGCTGCTTCGTTGCTATAATTTGATTGGGAATGAGTAGAATAGACTTCGCTTTCTTCCATTTTATTTATCGTTTTGGTTTGTGTTTATTTAACCCTTTAAGGGGCCACCGAGATTATGTGCGAATGACTCGATGAAACTTAAGTTACCATTGTCGGAAAAGACAGATTCAAATCATAAATGTTATCTTCGTGGCCGAGAACCTTAAAATTGGCTGAGTTTGGATTCTAGAGTGAAGTTTTGACTTCACCATTTTTGTCATTCAAAATAGTATATGGATAAAAATTCCCGTGATAAAAATTTTATAAACATTTTTTTTTAATTTGTTAGTTTATTTTTAAAAATAGTATATGGATAAAAATTCCCGTGACTAACCAAAGTGACAAATATTAATTGCTCTATGATTGGCTAGCCGAAGATTAGAAAAAATAGCTTTTCAGGAAAAGAATCAATTTTTAAGCCAAATAATTTTTTTTTGGAAATTTTAATATTTCAGTAGTTTATTGAATGATTTTATACTATTAAAGAAGTGTTTTTTAGAGATATTAATAAATAAAAGATACTAAAAAAAACCCATTCTATCCAAAGATATATTTTAAATTAATTTAATTTTTTTTAATATGTTTTGTATTTATTTAAAATTATGCAAGCACCTTTACCACTTACTTTAAATTATTGAATTTTTTTTTGAGTAAAATTAATTTGATTTAAAAACCAATTTTTTTTATCAGGTCATTCCAACACAGATGACTGTCATTGACTTTACTACTTTATCATTATTTTCAAAATTAAAAATGCTTTCAAATGGGAAATTCAAAGAATCACAAAAATAATTGAACACAAAATAAAGGGAAAAAGAAAAAGAAAAAATAAAAGGAAAACAATTTTGATTTTAGATAGTCATATCACGTGCAACGCACGTGACTCTCAAAAGATACCACGTCACGAGTTGGAAAAACCTTCTCATTACGTGTCAATTTCTCAATGGTGATCTCTTATAATACTGTATACAGAATGTGCAGTGGAACTTCGTGACGCCGCCATCTGAATTCCCATTTTACCCTCCTATTTTTCTATATTGACCAGCCACGTCCCTCCCTCGCAAAGTAAAATTACGGGCTATTTTGTTTTGTTTGTTTTTTTTTGTTTTTTTTTGTTTTTTTTTGTTTTTTTTTGTTTTTTTTTGTTTTTTTTTTATTTTAATTTTTGTAATTTTTTTTTCTTCTGAACCAGCTCTCTCTCTCTCTCTCTCTCTCTCCCGAGTGTTGCAGGCTTTATTTTTTTTTTTCCTCTTCGTTTTCCGCGTACTGTTTTAAGTTTCTACGTGTTTTGCTTGTTCTGTGATTCGTCGATCGGACTGCCATTTTCTCTCCATCAATGACTATGATGACTCCTCCACCTCTTGATGTAATTTGGCTACTCCTTTTTAGTTTCTGTTCTTGATTTTCTTTTTTGGTTTTTTTCGTACTCGTCGTCCTTTGGTTATTTGTTTTGGTGTCATTTCTTGTTCTTTGAATTTTGATCTTTAGGGTTTTGATTTTGGTTTGGACGTCAAATTGAGTTGAGAATTCAATAACTCGGTTTTTTGATTGATATATCTCTAGGGTTTCGATTCAATCTTCGTGGGGTCGAGTTTCGTCGTTTGGAAGATCTGATTTTCTTGTTTTGTTCTGCAGCAAGAAGACGAGGAGATGCTTGTGCCGCATTCGGATGTAGTGGAGGGTCCTCAGCCAATGGAAGGTTTATATTCAGCCTGCTTGACTAGTATACTATTTGGATTCTATTATCTTTTTTAGTTGGCCATGGTTTTGAAGTTAATGGGTTTACAATTCACTGGAAGATTGGTTGTTTTTAGTTTTTTTTTGTGGCTTGACTTCAGTTTTATCGTGTGATGATCCCATTTTGTATCGAGGCGTTGTTTTGTTATTCTGCATTTATGTGAATGTTTTCGACAGCTCAAGTGGAGCCTCCTGGCACCATGGAGAACCAGCAAGTGGAGGATCCCCCACCTATAAAATTCACATGGAGAATTGAGAACTTCTCTAGGTTAACCATGAAAAAGTATTATTCTGACTCGTTTTCTGTTGGAGGATATAAATGGTACATTCTATTATCTCATTTGCAAAACTGCAATTTGCTCCTTTGAGTTGTTATAGCTAGTTGTTGATTTTGTTGATTTGAGTTGGTTGGTTGGTTTCATCAGGCGAATATTACTTTTTCCAAAAGGAAACAATGTTGACCACTTGTCAATGTATTTGGATGTTGCTGACTCTACCACGTTGCCTTACGGGTGGAGTAGATATGCACAGTTCAGCTTGGCCGTGGTTAATCATGTCCATAAAAAGTATTCAATACGAAAGGGTAAGTACTTTCCCATTATCTGAGAATTTATTTATTTTTCACTATTCATTTTAACATGTAGAAGAATGGGGTTCTTTCTTTTCTGGTACTTGTAGTCGCGAGGTAAACATTTTGATCACTTGTAGATTGATATGTTGAGCATTAGATGAAAACTAGCACTACAAAAATATATTGAGTTCAGAATTTCTCTCCCTTTCCCCTCCTTTGTGAAGCATGGCCAATAAGCTTTCATATGTTTCCCCCCAATATTTTAATCGATTCATGCACAAATAAGTTGTGTACTTCTACATTTATTTAAAGATAATAATATAAAAATGATAGTAAATGTCCGACATGTCCTTCAAAGATATTGGAGATGGCAAAAATCTTTCAAATCATAGTTTTAGAGGAAAAACACTACACCAAAGATGGAGAAGGAGAAGGAGAAGAAGTCAAATGAAGGTTTAAAAACTTACTAGCGATGAGGGCAGAAGGATCTGTACTCTGTGGTCAACACATAAGGCTGCTGTACATGGAAATAGGTGGACAATTCGGATTATAGACAGAAGTGAATCAAACTTATCAATCTCACGATCAATAAAGGCTTTTTCATTATGAAAATAAAAAAGAAACACTCTCCTCGTCCAAATAAGTCATATAAGTTTTGGAAAGGGCTTCAAAATAAATTTAGGGAAATTGGTGATGGAAGGTAGTAGTCTCCTTAGAGTGATCAGTCGACACTGGATCACCTTTATTTAATAATTTCTTTTACTACAGTCGCCAGGACTTTTTGAAATTAGAAGCTTATCGGAGTCCTTTTTTGTTATTAGTTTTGGTGTCCTTTTGGTCGGACATGTCTTTGGTATGCCCTCATATTCTTTCAACTTTTACATTGAAGTTTGGTTTCTTACCAATTTTTTTTAAAACTATCAATTGATTTCCATTATTAATTTAGCATGCGTTTGTAAACTGACAAGAGACCTGTTATCCTATTTAGAATATTGCTCTTATGTTTATGAAAACTTAACTGTTTGGGATTTAAGCAACTATATATTTTATCTCTTCATGTTTAATTATGCAGACACAAAACACCAATTCAATGCTAGAGAAAGTGATTGGGGTTTTACATCATTCATGCCTCTTAGTGATCTTTATGATCCTAGTCGAGGGTACCTTGTAAATGACACGTGTGTTGTTGAAGCTGAGGTTCTAGTTCGTAAGGTTCTTGATTACTGGTCCTATGATTCAAAGAAAGAAACTGGATTTGTGGGTCTTAAGAACCAAGGGGCAACTTGTTACATGAATTCTCTTCTTCAGACACTTTACCATATACCTTATTTTAGAAAGGTAGTAAAAAGTTTCATAGCTCCTATATTTCTCTTATGGAGGATTTCTTAATTCCTGATTCTTTTTATCCAGGCTGTTTACCATATGCCGACAACTGAGAATGACATGCCTTCGGGAAGCATCCCTTTGGCTCTTCAAAGTCTGTTCTATAAACTTCAATTTAATGTCAGCAGTGGTGCAACTAAAGAGCTTACTAAGTCCTTTGGATGGGATACTTATGATTCTTTTATGCAACACGATGTGCAAGAACTCAATAGGGTTTTGTGTGAAAAGCTTGAAGATAAAATGAAGGTATAGTACAGGATATTTGGATTTGTTTGATGAATGCTTTAAAATTACATACAGTCAACCATATATGCATTGACTTGGCCCAATGTCTATTGACATAACTTGTGTACATGTTATTATATTTATCTTTTCTTTTACAATCTTTCTTTTGGTTTTGGTCTAGGGAACTGTTGTGGAGGGGACAATACAACAGTTATTTGAGGGGCATCACATGAATTACATAGAATGCATTAATGTTGACTACAAATCTACGAGAAAGGAATCATTTTATGGTACTTCTGGTTTAAAAGCCACTCTTTGAAATTTTGAATTGATTTAAGATCTTTTAGCTTGATTTTTCTTTGGGTGGATTGGCAGATCTACAGCTTGATGTGAAAGGTTGTAATGATGTCTATGCATCTTTTGATAAGTATGTGGAAGTTGAACGTCTTGAGGGTGATAACAAGTATCATGCAGAAGAGCATGGCTTGCAGGTTTGTACTGTTGATGATTTGATTCAAGGCTTCCTATCTGTGTGCATTTATGTTTATTTTGTGGTTGTTTAAGGGAAATGTCATTCCAAGGTGTATTCTTTGTATATTGTGGCCATTTAAGGACAAAGCAAATTTTGGGGCTGTGTCTGGATAAGTAGCATCTGATGCAATTCTCTTTCTTATTTCTGGTGTTGTTTCTAGCTGTTTCTGATGAAAGCATAGCTATTTTCTTCATTTATGTGTGTTTTTTTTTTGAAGTTTTTTAACTTTTAATACTGAACAATTGGCAACCTACGATAGTAGGTTATATGGGGCTCATTTGCTTTCTGGGTAAAATTGTTCAGAGTTTATTGTCTGTTTCCACTTCTTATAACTAATATTTTTGTGTTGAAAAGATCGACTACCTAAAATGTTTCAAAGGAACTGAATCTAGAATTCTAGAAATGTAAGATAGTTCAACTTCCTGAGCTAGCTGTAGGAAGTAAATCTTTTAATTTGATTTTCTGCCTAAATTAATGTTTGTTTCAGGATGCTAAGAAGGGTGTCTTGTTTATTGACTTCCCTCCAGTCCTCCAACTCCAGCTGAAGAGGTTTGAATACGATTTTATGCGGGATACAATGGTGAAGGTTAGTAATGGAAATATACCACAGCGTGGTTTTGCATTCACTAATCTAGGACGTCATTATTTGTTGCAGGACTTAATAACATTTAATAATTATCGTATATTTAGATATCTTCAGAATTTTCACAGTATAGAGAAATTGAGGATGTCTTTGAAATTTGATTGTCAGTAACTTCAACGTTGATTGTTTGGGGCTCCCATTCTTTTTATACAATTCTGAAACTACTTTTGGCTTTTGTCCTTGCTAATTGGAGTGTATTTTCGGGAGCTCCTATAAGTTGCTGGAGAAATGTGTTTTCTTCTCTCACTCTTCGCTGATTTTGCCTTCCACAAAGCTATGTTGGAGGCAACTTGGAAATCATTGAGCATTTGAAGTACTTGCACTATGCTTGAGAGTTTGCATTGATAAATTTTTTTTCATCTTTTATAGTTTGTTGGGATTTGGTTTCACCTCTTTTCTCTTTATTAGGATTCCCAAGTTCTGGAGGTGCAGATGCCCTATTAGCACAGATTAGGAGTGTTAACTTAAAAGTTGGTTAAAATTTCAACAAGGATCCAGGGTCTAGGTCGATAAACAAAAAGGTTCAGGGCTTGACAATGTTCAAAAGTGAAGCGTGAGAATGGGCCTCCCCTTCCCGCTCCTATCTGCTAACCCATTAATGATATCTTTGGTTCATCTTTTCCCCCAACACGCACTCAATGGCCGTTTTATAACCCTGCCATCCACAATGAACTTGAAAGGATTGAATAGGACAAGGCCATCATCATTAAGAAGAAAGTTCTTCACGATGACTGATATATTATCCTTTGGGAAGTTCAGGACAATATTTGTGATCTTCGTTCCAACAACCTTCTTGAACCAAAGGAAGCCTTTCCTTTGCCCCTTCGTTTGACAATACCATAGGGGCAAGGTCAAGGCTTAATGCGGCCCATTTTGTTGGTTCGTTATCCTTTAAATTCCTACCAAGCTTCAGGTCCAAGAATTTGTTGACAACATTCCACGTTTCTTTGACCGCGACTTTTTTGCTAGGAGAGAGCCTATACAAAAGTGGGTACCAAAGGGCTAGCTTCCTCCATCACCCACCCTATGGCAAGTTCGATTGGTGATGAGGTTTTGATGTTTCTTTATGTACTTCCAAGGACTTTTTGTGGGGTTGATTTTTGTTTGATGTATGAGTATATTTGGCCTTTATAAGATTTCTCCACAAGGCTTTTTCTTTGTGATTATATCTCCATATCCATTTTGTGAGGAGAGCTTTGTTCTTCTTCTTATCAAGAAAAGACTGAGGCCTCCCTTTTATGTTGGGAGGTTTATAATATTCCATCGAGCAGGACGTGGATCATCTTTCCACAAATAGTTTCTGAATAATATTTCTATATTCGCGGCCACTTTTTGTGGCATTTCAAATAGAAACATGTATAGTGGGAAGTTAGATAATGTGGTTTGGATTAGGGTGAGTCTTCTACATTTTGAAGTATAACATGATGACCATGTTGACTGCCTTATTTCTATTTTTTCAATAATAGCCCTCTAGAAGGAAAAAGATTTGTAGTTTCCTTTTAGAGGTAATCCTAGGTACATATTCGTACTTTCTTCCTTTTTACAACTATAAATGCTAGCTAATTCTTCAATAATCTCTGTGCTAATATTGATGCCCATGATCTCTATTTTTTAGAGATTAATATTTTGTCCCAAAAATCTTTCAAAGGTTTTTATCGTTTCGATCATGTTTTTTATGGAAGAGGCATCTGCCAAGTCAGAAAGGAGGTTTGTATCGTCTGCGAACTGAAGGTGGTTGAATATGATAATCTTTTATTTGCCCTTCGTATTATGCTCTTGTCAGTAGGTGACTGAGGTAGTCCCTTACCATGATGAAAAGAAAAGGGGATAGTGGATCTCCTTGTTGGAGATCCTGTGTGGCATAAATCTTCCCTCGCGGTCTTCCATTGATGATGATGGAGAAGTTTGTGGATGAGATGCTTCCTTTTATCCACCTTCGCCATTTTGAGCCAAAGCCTTTTGGCACAAGAATGTTTTTCGAGGAAAGTCCATTCATCTATGAGTTTGTTTGCCATGAGGGGGCATTGAGAATGTCGCCCCTCTAAAAAAGTTGTTTGTTGCACGGTAATTGTGAAGGGGAGAACCTTTTTAAGACGTTGTGATAATACCCTTGCTATGATATTATATAGTCCGATTGTGAGACTTATGGGACAAAAGTTTGCAACAGGGCAGACATCCAGTTTCTTTGAGATCAGGTTGCCATTGGTAACTTAGTTTCGAAAAAAATCTTGGAATACTCTCATGATATTAGCTCTCATAAGGTTCCAGTATTTTTGAAAAAATTATGAGATAAAACCATCTGGTACTGGAGGCTTGTTAAAGCTCAGATATTGAATCGCCTTCCCCACCTTTTCTTCGGTGAAAACAACCTTGAGGGAGGCAGCTTGCTGTTGATAAGTATGACTCCAGACAAGGACGTGTAAAGGGACACAAATTCTCTTACAGTTTCTTCTTCGTTTACTAAACTTCTACCTTGTTTGGATAGAATTTCCATGATGATACTAGTTCATTTCTTTGTAGTCATGATACGATGGAAAAATTTGGAGTTTATGTCACCCTCCTCTAACCATCATTTTTTTCGTTTTTGTCTCCAAGATTGCTCTTCTTTCATGAACTTTTTATGTGTGTGTTGAACTAGTGTAATAGAGTCAGTTTCCTCCATTTGATCAAGGAGAGCAATTTCAATTAGTAGTTGGTTTCTTTTTCTGGAAATACAACTGAAAACCTCCTTGTTCCATTTCTTTTAGACTTCTTTTAGTCTTTTAAGTTTGTTGATGAAACCGTGCCCCGACCATCCACGAAGGGGCGTATTTTTTCACTAGTATTCAACCATTGGCCAAAATTCAAAATGGTTCAGCCACATATTCTCAAATCGAAAGGGCGAGAGGCCCCATTTACAGCAACCTACGGAAAGTAGAATGGGATAATAGTCAGATGTAGGTCTATTTAGTCTTTGAACACTAACGTTACTAAATTTTCCAAGTAGGCCTTCTGTGGCTAGAAATCTATCGATGAGTGTCAAGGTGGGTGGAGATATGTTGTTTGACCATGTATAGAGTCCATTATTGAGGGGAAGGTCAGCTTCTCTTATAAAATTGTTGAAGTGTCTCATGTATCTGGTGTCTTTTCCACTGAATTTTTCATGTGCCCATCGATTGAAGTCACCTGCCAAAAGCCAATTCTCTGTACATAGGCAAGATAGGTCCTGTAAATTTTGCCAGAATAGAGATCTTTCTTGATATCTACAGGGACCACAGATCCCTGTGATCCAAAATCTATAATTATCAGCATGTGTAATGTGTGGTTAAGGTGTATAAGCCTTTAGTGACTTCTGAAATGATCAAAGTTGGGTCATTCCACGTGATTTAGATCCCCCGATGTACCTGAGGCATCTAAAGAGATAATAATCGTAAGAGGTATTAACCACCCAATTGTGACGTACTCGATTTCTCAGAATTGATGTTTGAAAGGAGGCCAACAATCTCTCTAGTCAGTTTACTCTGTTTCTTAGCCATGGTGGACTTCTTTTTCCTGGATGGAATAGCCATGATTCACATGTGGTGTTCTTTTAGCCATGGTGCCAAGATTTGGATGGCCATTGTTGGTGTGTGTCTCTGATATCAGGGTGACCTCTTCTACCTCTGTTTCATTCCTATGCTTGAAATTACAATACCGAGGCAATTGGGTTAACTGTCATGTGTTTCATTGGATCTGCAATGTACACTCAATTATTTTTCTTATCTTTACTCATCTTTTAATTATATATGCTGCAACATTGGTCTCTTGGATCAAATTTTCTTTCAGATGTTTTTATACAGACAATATATTAAAGTGATTTTGGCATGCAGATAAATGATCGGTATGAGTTTCCGCTTCAACTAGACCTTGATAGGGAGAATGGCAAGTATCTATCGCCTGAAGCAGATAGGAGTGTTCGCAACCTTTACACACTTCATAGGTATAACCATGCTATTGCTTATTCTGTAGATTAATTTTCTTATTTCCCAACTCATGTTTCCTTGAAATTTCATGTGTTTTTTTAAAAAATTTATAAATTTAATTTTACGAGGCACAAATTTTCAATAAATTTTGAGAAGTTAGAACACAATAGCTCCTTGCAGCAGTGAAACTAAATCTCCCAAAGTGAAATAACACAATTACTTGGGTTCTTTTTCATCTATCGATTAAAAGTTTCTTATAAAAAGTCTAGCAATAAATATCGTTTCTTGTTTAATAAAAACACAAGTACTAAGATGGGACGAACGCAATCTAAAACAAAATTCTTAAAGAAAACTTCCCAACAAGAATTAATATAAAATGAAGAGTAGTTGCAGAATTCTTTGAACAGAGCAAAAACCGCATTTAGTTTTACAAGATCAAATCTTTTCTCCCAAATACCCTGCACTATTGACTTGACAGCGTTCATCCATGGGATTTTTGTCTTCCTCTCTGGGTCATGATAATAGAGAAGATAAAACATTTTCAATCAATAACCCAAGAACATCCATAGCCCTTTCAAGGAGCAATAAAATAACTAGCGAGCTGAAGGTCCTTTAGGCACAAAATAAACAGCTTGAATTTAAATAGCAAGAATGACATGTTATTTAACCCAACAAAATCATCCGAACTAAAATATTCACCTTTCTTAGGTTCTACTTGAAAGCTTTAGAAAGTAAGGTTGTTTCTATAAGAATAGAATATGCCTTTGTAAATGTTTGTCCCTTTTGACCACCCCCTTTATTTGTTGAGCATCCGAATGCTAAACTCACAATGTTAAGCTTTAACCTTTTCCCATGCATTTACATCTTGGAGGCAATGATTTGCCATGTTCTTTTAATGGCTTCAATGGAAGGATGTGATCTACTTGGAAATATATTCCATATTTTGTTTCTGTTATGTTTAGTTTTGTACATATAGTTTCATTGACTGTTAAAATGTGAAGAATCAACCTCTAACTTGTTTTAATTTTCTGATGCAGTGTGCTGGTACATAGCGGTGGTGTCCATGGTGGGCATTATTATGCCTTTATCAGACCAACCTTATCTGATCAGTGGTATGCATGATTTTTTTAATTTTACTTTGTTGAATGAAATGAAAAAAGAAGTAAAAAACACTCAGTCACAAGAATGTGGATTACAAGAAAGTTTGTCAATTCATAATTAACAAAAGGACTATAATTCTTAACGGATGTTTAAACTTACACTAATAAATCCTATTTCAGGATCCATTTGACCATTGCATACAAATTTCTTTACTACTTTAGAGAGAATTGATCTTACTCTTCTTGCTTTATTTACCCATATATTTGTACAATTCGTTTGAGGACTAGAAGGTACATGGGCATCTTTGAGAATTCGACAATGATGTTGGATAATAATATATTGGATTATGTTTTTAGTTTAGTAAATAGTTTTGGGTCCATTTGCTTCATTAATTAATTAGTTAGTTTCTTTTTTAATAAATAAAAACCCACGCTTTTATTTAAGGCGGATGGAAGAATATAAGGGTATATAAAAAAACCAAGTCTGACCAAAAGGAAAGGGGTTCAATACCAGCTACTACCAAAATGGACTCCAATCCAGAAGAACAATATTAAACTCATAATTAAAAAAATGTTTAGTAGGTGACGCTCATAAGGAAGCGCTAAATCTAGCCAACTCCCAAATATCCTTCACTCTATTTCTCAACCTCTCTAAAAATTCTATTATTCCTCTCCCTCTAAATACCCCACAGAATAGCAAAAAAGTTGTCCCGCCACATAACTGTACCTTCCTCTTTACTGGGAGAGTTTGAGGGCACCGTCTCCATCTGAGCCTTGCTGTCTCTGTGTCATTCCCAACAAATCCCAAACGATCTCAACTAGCGGCTCCAAAGAAAGTGAGCAAACTGACAGCCCCAGAAAAGATGATTAAGATTTTCCTTGGGCCATTTTATTGGTTTATAATTAGTATTTTAGCACTTGGATACTTGCAAATATATTTTTCTTAAAATTAGTATTTTAGCTTTAATTTCTGAGTTGTTATTTTGGGGATTTTCGTCACCATGATTATTTACAGAGAGTGATTCCTTCTGGAGTCTCTCAACCTACGCTTTTAACGTGCCAATAATACATAACTCAAGTACTATTTTATTGTCGGTCAGTAATTTGGTTCAAGCTTCATTATTTTAGGTACAAATTTGATGACGAGCGTGTGACAAAAGAAGATACAAAGAGAGCATTAGAAGAGCAATATGGTGGTGAGGAAGAGGTGATAAAACTTGCTTAATGAAAGATCTAATTCCCCTTAATAAGTTCTTTACCTGTTTGTCCACTTTGTATATTAACTTGGTTTTATTCTGCACTCACTTCAATGTTTGACAGTTGCCTCAGACAAACCCTGGCTTCAACAATACTCCCTTCAAGTTCACCAAATATTCTAATGCATATATGCTTGTGTACATCCGTGAAAGTGACAAGGAAAAGATAATTTGCAATGTGGATGAAAAAGACATAGCCGAACACCTTAGGGTAGTTTTATTTATTCAGATTATTTCTTCTTGACTTCTAATCAAGTGTGGAAATATGTGGAAGCTGGCTGACTTTACTCAACACCATACAGATAAGGTTGAAGAAAGAGCAGGAGGAGAAGGAAGACAAGAGAAGATATAAAGCGCAGGCCCATCTCTATGCTATTATCAAGGTTGCAGCTTCTCATTCTTTTTCATGTTTGGAAATTTATATCCTTCAGGTGTTGGGCCTATAATAAACAAGGCTGAACCGAAAAATAAGATACTTTTCAATTCATGAGATCGAGACTTTGTGTTCACTGATATGTGAATCTAATGTCCTAATAGGTTGTTAAGATCAACATATCTAGCATAAGCACCCATAGATATGAATTTCAAATTTCTATTTTCCTTTTTGATAGTTGTATGTAAACAATTTGTGTCTGAGACGATGGATTTATGCTGGTAGGTTGCACGAGATGTGGACCTTCAAGAACAAATAGGGAAGGATATATATTTTGATCTTGTTGATCATGACAAAGTTCGCAGTTTTCGTATTCAGAAACAAATACCTTTTAATCTTTTCAAGGTGAGCAGACTTTTGGAAATTGACATAGTGAGGAAACCTCATTGTTGCCTGCAGTTATCTTCCATATTGATTGTTCCATGTTTATGTTCCCTTAATCTGCTCTCTTTTGAGAAAAGGAAAAGAGACTTGTGTGTCTGTCGTTCATTCTTCTTCTATTCAGTTGATGGTCTTGTTTTTACTTCTTTCGTACTCCATGCCTTAAAACTATTTAAGTCTATTACTTGTAATGCTTCCTTGTTTGGTGTTCTCACTTCAAGTTTGTCTGTTTATTTTTGGACCCCTTCTTTGATTAATTTGAATGCTTTGTACATTTTAACCGTTATTTTATTTCTATAGCTTGCTGGAAGATCAGGATTTTTTTGTTTGATATTAATCATGTCTTTCATGCTTATATAATCATTTTAACCGTTAATTTAACTGTTATGAATTTTTGAGGATAAGAAGGATGTTGAGAAGATTGATTTGATTAAGCTAAGTGCAAGGTTTCCTAAAGGTGTTTTATTCAAGTTTATTTATCAATTTCTCTCGTAATGATATTGTGTTAATCGGGATGTTTTTTTAATCTCATCCTAGTGTTTTTCGATGTTTCCTCTTACTCCTTTTGGTGTTTTTATTCTTTGAATATATTTGTCTTTTTTATTATTAATTTTTAATTTTTTTAATAAGAAACAAAATTTATTAAGGAAAAAAGATGGAAGATACAACTTATGGGCCCAGACCAGTGGGAGCCCCCCTCCCACAAAAGACTAGAAAAACACCTTCGAGTTGATAAACACAGTAGAAAGATTGTCATTACAAAATAATTTCCTAGGACTATAACCCCCCAAGAAGCTGGTAGCTTTTCATTTCTCCAAAAGAACCCAAAAGAAGAGGACTTATCATCAAAGGTCCTCTGATTTCTTTCAAACCAAATGTGCCACAACAAAACCCCCCACTGCACAATTCCACTAAACAGATGCCCTCTCGGGCATATTCCACGCTGAAGATTTTTAGCCATCTATCAACCGTCTTGTACAAGCAACCAACACAAAAATATTGATAAGAGCAGATGGGGCAATGTAGAATCAAGTGGTCTAAATTCTATGTATTCATGAGCAAAAGACAACAAGCTGAAGGCAAGAGAACCCAATTTTTGCACCTTCATTTTCTTGGGGCATTTGAGCTAGTTCAAATGGCAGCATTAATGAGGGGATTTAATTTTAGGCGGATCTATCTGACGACTTCAAAAAAGTAGACGTGGTGGAAAATTACCCCCCACCTTCAAAGACCAAACTACTCTGTCCTTGCTTTCACCTAACCATATAACATCAGGAGTTTCTATCAACCTGATCCACTTCTCCATCTCCCAATTGTTTGTCCCTGAATTCCAGAAGTCAGGTTCTTGTTTCAACAAGATGGAAAAAAAAAAAAATGATCAGGAAACTGCTTCCCAAGAGTCGTGTCCCCCTTTGATAGAGCAATATTACTCCCTTTGTCAATTCTCTTATCCGCCAAAAGGACAGTTTTCTACAATTTCCACCTAATGGGATGTCAAGGTAAGAGAAAGGAAATGTTCCAATTTTGCACCAAAAGTTCCAGCATAATATATCACCTCTTTAGTATGACATTAATACCAATAACTGTCTTGGCCAAATTTTGGGAGAGGGTGTCCCTGTGCCTCAAGCCCCTACTTGTTTCTTGTTGTTGTTATTATTATAATTTTCTCCTTCTCCATTTTGATTTGTGGTGGTGTGCAGGAGGAGGTTGCCAAGGAGTATGGCATACCAGTGCAATTTCAGCGGTTTTGGATTTGGGCAAAGCGACAAAATCACACGTATCGTCCTAATCGGCCATTGACTCCGCAAGAAGAAGCACAATCTGTAATAATTTCCTCTATTCTTGTATTCTTTTTGCAAAAGTCCCAGAATTCTATTTGGTAGTCATGAGCACATCATTTGTCTTTTTTATATCACTCAAAATTATCGTCGTTGTTCAGCATCTTATATTCCGGCTTATTATTTTGCTTGTTATGATTTTTAATGTATTTATAATATAAAAATTATGGTTTGAATATATTTAAATTATAGTTTCTTTTATAGCATTCTTTCACTTGAGGGCTTCTTTGGTGTTTTAAAGCTCCAATTCTCTGAAACTTTGGTTCTTTTGTTGTCACTATATGGGTAACATATAGATTATACATGCTCTTTTTCATGTCACTATTATGCGATTTTCTATGGATAGATTGGCATTTTTTTTATACCGTATATTTTCTTGGATCTATCTGAAATTCTTGCTGTAGTTAGTCGTTATGGTTTGCTGATTGTTGTGGTCTAACATGCATTCAGTTCAGGCTAATGGGTAAATACACCTTTGCAGGTTGGGCAGTTGAGGGAAGCGTCCAACAAAGCTAATAACGCAGAACTTAAGTTGTTTTTGGAAGTAGAGCTTGGATTGGTAACAGTTCTTTCATTTTTTTTTTTTTTTC
>NW_019268520.1:5372189-5423385 GCF_002738365.1 Cucurbita moschata
GGGGGGGGGGGGGGGGGGGGGGGGGGCATGTTGGAAACGCCTGTGTACACATTGAATGTACAATATCTGCTAACCCTGCAATAATTTGTTTCCATGCTTCAGGATTTACATCCTATTATTCCACCTGAGAAAAATAAAGACGATATTCTTCTTTTCTTCAAGCTTTATGATCCTGAGAAAGGAGAGCTGAGGTATATGTTGTGTCTTCCCGTGAGTGGATAATTGTTGACGTCTGATTCTGGATAATGACATATTTCCCTTTTTTTTTTTTTTTTTTTTTGTCATGCCAGATATGTAGGTAGGCTTTTTATGAAGAGTACAACAAAGCCTGTTGAAATTTTGGATAAACTAAATAAAATGGCAGGCTTTGATCCTGATCAAGAGATTGAACTTTTTGAGGTATGTTCATGATATGTTCTGCCTTTTCTTTCCTCAAATTTTGTTGTTCCAAGTAACCACATTTATTTATAGACAATTCTTATTAAAAAATTCATTGGTTGATCTTCAGGAAATAAAGTTTGAGCCTTGTGTCATGTGTGAACATCTAGATAAAAGGACTTCATTTCGACTAAGTCAGGTAGGTATCAGCTTATTGCTCTTATTATTGCATTTGCTCATATAAGTGCCGCTCATTTGTCACCACTTTGTTTTTTTTTTTCTTCAGATTGAGGACGGGGACATTATTTGCTTTCAGAAATCCCCTATTGATAGCGAAGAATGCAAGTACCCCGATGTTCCTTCATTTTTGGAGTATGTACATAATCGTCAGGTACAAATCCTGAATGGATGACATCGCTATCCATAATCTATTGCACTAGGGTTTTTCATTTTGTTATGAACAATCAACCCTCAACTTAGGTTACTTGTCATGTAGGATAAAATGGGATGCTGATATGCTCTTAACATTTTGGCACATAATGGACGCAAATTAAAATTTTGCATTATTGTCAACATTGAAGATATTGGATCCACAAATTAGTTTTTTCCTTTTGGGGATAAGAAATGAAACTATGAGATTATGACTAGGGCCGTTCAATTACAATCATGAAACTCAATTGAAGTTAGGGTTTCAGTGTGGTGAGAACTTTTTATTGATACTATGTTAAAGGCGCTTGAAGGAGAGAACTTTCTATCGATACTATGTTAAAAGGCGCTTGAAGGAGATAACTTTTTGTTGATACTATGTTAAAGGGCGCTTGAAGGAGAGAACTTTTGATTCTCTTTAAAATTTCTCATTTGTAAACCTCATAAATTCTACTTTGTCTATTGGATGCCTATTGGAGTAGGAAGTTTTTCAGATGGCTTTTCAGTTGGCCAAGTAGATTCTACTTTGTCTATTGGAGTTATTAACTCATCCAATTGACATTCCCTCTTCAATGAATGTTTCCTTTGGGAAATAGCACATAAAGCCATTAGCTCGAGTAAAAATCTACAAAAAAGAATGTACTACATAACTCTATTTCCAGGTTGGTGCCCATTATACAAGAAAGACAACGAATCACAAAGGCACTTATTTATGCATGCACGTACGCTTAGAATTTTTGAACATCTCACTTGCCCCAGAGAGGTAAAGGATTTATTGGACATGTCCTTAACGTACCACTCCTTTAAGAAGGCAAAAGCCCTGCTACAGAAAAATCTGTTATGGCTTTCTTTTGAAATCTGTGGAAAGAAAGAAATCAATAAGTATCCACGGAGAAGACACGAACTTAACATCGAATCACAAAGCCACTTATGAAGTAGTTTGCAAATAACTGTTTTACGTCTTTGAGAACGCATAGAGCCTTTGATTATCAGTCGTGTAATGGTACTTGCTTGAGATCGATTTGTAAAATGATGGTGATATGCATTGTTGATGCTTGTATGTGGTTTTTTGCATTCTAGGTTGTTCATTTTCGAACTCTAGAAAAACCCAAGGAGGATGACTTTTGTATAGAACTGTAAGTAATTCCACCTGAATTTTTCTTGTTTCAATTGAGATCATTCAAAGTTGGCTCAGTTCAATGTGCATAACTTCTCTTTCTATAGGTCGAAAGTTCAAACTTATGATGAAGTTGTAGAAAAGTTGGCAGAACGAATTGGACTGGACGATCCATCCAAAATCAGATTGACTGCACATAATTGCTATTCTCAGCAACCTAAGCCACAGCCTATCAAATATCGGGGTGTAGATCATTTGTCAGATATGTTAGTACATTATAACCAGGTATTTTTTTTTTTTTCTGGATTTTAATTCTGTATTCTTGTTTGCCCATTTGCATGATTTGGGGCTGAAATCTGGGTTACATGTTGACAGATGTCTGATATATTGTATTATGAAGTCCTGGACATTCCCCTTCCAGAATTGCAAGGTCTGAAAAATCTGAAGGTTGCTTTTCATCATTCCACAAAAGATGAGGTACGAATTGCTTGTGGCACAAATTTTCTTTTTCAGGTTGTCGTCAGGCTTTGAAACATTTTGTTTATATTGTTCAGGTGGTTATTCACAATATTAGATTACCTAAACAGAGTACCGTTGGCGATGTTATTAATTTACTTAAAACAAAGGTACTTCTTTCAATTATTACTTATAGAAGCAGGAAGATCAAAGTTTTGATAGGCAGAAAACACCATCTCGTTGTCTTCTGTTATTATTCCTCGATTCATTTACAATCCTTCACTTTCGTTATTGATTTTATTTTATTACACCTTACAGGTTGAGTTATCTCATCCAGATGCGGAACTTAGATTACTAGAAGTTTTCTATCATAAGATCTATAAGGTAATGATATGCTTGATTTTGGATTTAATAGTTTCTCTTGGATTCAGTTCTTATGAGATCTTCATCTACTTGTTAGGGAACTTTTAATAAAGTATTTTTTGCTATTTTCTTGTAAATAGTCTGTAGTTGATGTTGATATTTACCCCACCAAGCTAGCTCTGCCCCATTAAAACCCATCAAAGTGAAACAACGGCTTTCTGGAGGAAGGTTATTGATCTTAAATATGGGACCACCCCTCTCAACAACAAACAAGGCAGAAATTCCCTTAGAACAACCAAGGGTCCTTGGAAATCCATTATGAAACATTGCTCTCTGATTCATGATAGAATATTCTATAAATGAGGGCCTTTCTTGGCTTTATCCTTTCTATGCAGCATTCTCAATCTCAAAGTTACAAAGAAGACTGCCTTTCATGGCTTGGCCTCCACAGTAGTGCTCTATGCAGCATTCTTAATCTCAAAGTCATCTCATGGTCTCTTGTAAATGAGGCCTTTGGGAATTTTATCCTTCTTCAACTGGCACCCGGTCCTTCCAGAAGATCCCAATCTTCTCCTGTCTTACGCCCCTTCAAAACGGAGAAAAATATGATTTGGGAGAAATTTATATGAGCCTTCTTCTGGAATTTGCTGCAAGAAAAAAACAGAAAAATATTTCAAGACAAAGACCTCTCTTTTCATAGATTCTTTTGATGCTATAGCCATTACAGTTGTGACTTGGTGTAAATGTTCTAGCTTGCACTTTCCTTTCCAATTGGAAAGGTCTCATGTAATTCCTATTGTGAGTGAGGGGGGTCTCCCCCTTGTTTCGTCATTTCATACGAGATTGTATCTTTTTACAATATATATATTTAAGGCCTTGATTATATTATTTTTTCTATGCTTTTAATTGTAACTATGATTCATTTTCACAGATCTTTCCACATAATGAAAGAATTGAGAATATAAATGACCAATACTGGACACTGCGTGTGGAGGAGGTCAGTGTTTTCGCCATGACAATTATTTCTAATGATTGTTTTCTTTTTGTCCATATTATTTGAGGTCAGACACATCATCATACCCTTTGTTGAGGGTTTTTGGTGATTTGCTTTAACCATGAGAGTATGAAATCGGTTGTTATTAGTGTTAAACTTGTTGCTAAGCTTCTATTGTTTCTGATGTGAATATCAGATTCCTGAAGAGGAGAAAAACCTTGGTCCTCAGGATCGTTTGATTCATGTGTACCACTTCAGCAAAGAGACGGCACAAAACCAAATGGTATGAAATTGATATTCCTCTGGAGTTTTCTGAAATAGCTTCCAGCCATTTGATTATTCCGGCTTCTTAATGCTTTCTTATATCACACCTTTTAAAATGCGTTGTTTATCCAACAGCAAGTTCAGAATTTTGGAGAACCTTTTTTCTTGGTCATTCATGAAGGTGAGACTTTGGCTGATGTGAAAGTTCGCATACAGAAGAAACTTCAAGTTCCAGATGAGGAGTTCTCCAATGTAAGCTCTTGAACCTGGTTTCTGCTGTGCATTCCCTTTTCTTTTCCATTGCAATTTATTTTGGTGCATAATTCTATTTTCTTTTCCAACTTCATTTCCCCAGTGGAAGTTTGCATTTTTCTCCCTGGGGCGGCCAGAATATCTGCAGGATTCCGACGTTGTCTCCAATCGGTTTCAGGTACTTCCTGCTTTAACTGTAAAACTATAAGGTTCTCAATTGTTTGATTGGGTGTTACCCTTTAAAGAATGAACTGATTGTTTTGAATCTGTACAAATATACTATGCAGAGGAGAGACATTTATGGTGCTTGGGAACAGTACCTTGGGTTAGAGCATTCAGACACCACTCCCAAGAGGTCTTATGCTGTCAATCATGTGAGAATCTTTAACCATCTTTATGGTTATGATGTACTGTAGACAGGTTTTTTATATGTTAGATTTAGGTATAATCAATCTTATACAGTGACGTTTCATATTGTAACGACCGAATTCTCATAAATGTTTTGCAGAACCGTGCCACATACGAGAAACCTGTGAAAATATATAACTGAACATAGCGACCGTCTACCAATACATGAGCCATATGAAGTCCCACTTCGTCAATTGTGGAAGAAACATAGAATATGCGAATGAGAGGTGCGTATGAAGAAACAACAAAGCTACTATTGAGTTTGTAGTTAATAGGAATTCAGTGATATATAGTTTTTGTTTTCCCTTTTCCTTTTCGATTAAAATGGGGTGAGGGAGGGAGGTTAGTTTTTCCTCGGGCGTTTTGCTGTTCGATTCTTCCATCTGAGGCTCTGCCATGTGTTTTTCTAATGCACTCCTTAAAGCTTGAGCTTTATAAAAGGTTGGTTGGTGGGTTATGATGAAGGTGTAGTGTAATTTAGCAGCAGGTACATAACAAGTTCCTTCTTTTCTCTTCTTTTTTTATCCATCTGATGAGGGGATGTATATTGAGTTTTATAGTTGTTGGCAGTGTTTTTGTCTCAATTCATTATTTTTACCCTCTTTTGGTGGTGTGCTTGCTGGTTTCCCTTAGATGATGATGAGATGAGTTTGTGAAACTTTATAATCCTTGTGTACATCCTCCTCAACACTGCAGTGTAGTGTATAACATGTTCATATACCCCATTTCATTGGTACTAATGAAAACCTTTCCAACTAATTTTCTGTGTGAATCACATTTGGCTTAGAAGAAGACTTCTAAACTTTTAATTTTATGTCTAATAGATCGTTGAATTTTCAATTTTGATTGGGTATTCTTGTTTCGCACGAACTAACTAATAGACAAAATTTTGAACGTTTATGTTGTTATTATATCGAGATAAGTGTGCCATTGTTTAAACTATACATTCTGTTTGAACCCTTTCAAATCAAAGGGTTTGCAAGGGTTCAAAGATTCTTACGTTTAGAAGATTTCAAAACCAAAACAACTTTCAAAGTTGAGTTGTTGGATCAAAGAGTGCCTCTTTGAATCTTCATCCTCCACTCGTCATCAGCAGTCTGATAAAATATGCCTCTTCGAATCTTCATCCTCCCATCGTCATCAGCAATCTGGTAAAATATCCTCCTCCCTTCCGGTTTAGGTAGTGTGTTCAAGGCTCCAGAATTAGTCGACTGAAAATTCATATCGTGTAAAGTTGGGGTTAATCAAATTGAATTTGGGGTAATAGTTTAGTAACGTACCTCTGATGTTGAAGGACGTGCAGATTCAAATGAAACTGAAGATGATGTTGAATACAGGTCGGGTTCGGGTTGAGCTAGGGTTTTGTGAACGGAGGATTGAATCTCGGTTTCAATAACTTCAACATTCCATAGAATCCATTCCTGTGTAACGGTACGATGTGGCGCATCGTGAGTGACCGAGTTCCGCCACGGCGGAACACCGCCGTTGCCTCTCAAGAAACTACCGTACTGCGTTTTGAGTCTCACAAGCGAGTGTTCCTTGATCGGCTCCCACTCATGCGACGAGTCCAACCGCTCTGGACGAGTCTGCAGAACCTTCATGCCGGTCATTCCGAGAAACAACCGCTGGTTCGATGCCGTCAAGTACTTGCCGTAGCAGCTCTTGAGCCGGATTATTGAATCAGAGAACCTAACAAACTCAACGCTCCATCTCGCATTCTTGGTCCATCCGTTTCGGCTCTGAGTAACGGACTCCTCATCCTCGTCGGCAAACAAATACTTCTTGGTATGGCTTCGGAGCAGCACCACCTTTGCGTTGCGGAACAAATCCATGTTGGAACTAACCTTACTGGACAAATACGAAATTCCATAATTAATTATATAAAAAAAATGGCGGAAGCATCTGATGCGATGCCTGTGGGAAAAACGTGACTGTCACAGTTTTACCCGTACTTTCACTCTCCAATCATAATCCTCCACGTGTTTCGTTTTGACTTTGATTGACTGTTTCTGCCCACTTGGCAACTGGTCAAAGAACCTTCATCGCTTCTTCCAACTCTCCTCTTTTAAAATTTTTGGAATAAAAATTGTTCTTTGTTATCTGGCAAATTCCACGTTTTAATTACCAAATTAATATTTGGAAAAATATTAATTAACGAATAATTCATATTTTGGTAAAAAGAGATAAAGATATCAAAATATCTATATGTTGAAATTTTATTAAAAAAAATATATTTACCTACCTACCATTTGATTTTGTAAGATGAACCAAATAATAGAATTAAAAAAAAAAAAAACAGAGAGAATGTTATGTAGGAAAGTCCACGTGGCTACATGTGGGATGGGGAGCCACGTGACACGTCAGTTTTTTCTTCACAAGACACGTGTCAGTATGTTCTGTTCAATTTAATTACATTTTTTTTTTCTATAAACAAAATCAATATCTTTTAAGCTTAAAATCAAGAATCAAAAATAAAAAACTAAATATTTTGTTTTTATTTTAAAACGGAGCAATATTTAAAAAAAAAATTGAAATCTTACCAAACTTGTATTTGAGGATAAATTTGTAATTTAACATAAAAAATATTATTCTACGAAATGGAAAAAAGGGATTAATTGGATTTTTCTTTTTCATTCAACCACCTACCAGTAAAAAAACGTAGTGGGAAATAGCAATAGAACACTTGGAATCCGCACTCTGCATGTAACCAGCCGCCATTTTCAACCACGGCACCCGCTGAAAGTGCGCGGCATCGTTCTACTTTGAAACGAATTCTCCTTTTCTGTGGCGAACGAATTCCATTGCTCATCCCTCCTTCTCTCTAAGATTTTCGTTTCCTCTTTCGATTTTCTCGGATTTCTCTTCTTAACGTTCCCATTCTCCGTTTGGCTGAAGAGAAATTTCAAGAAACCGAATAAAACAAGACCCGAGAACACGCCTTTTTCTTCCTTATTTAGTTTCGATTCGGTTGGTCTCCTTCTAGTTTGAGGTGAGTTTTGTTGAACTCTGGCATGCTGGTTCTGTTTTGCCCGATTTCTGTTTTTGTCGCTGATTCCTATTGTTTTCCCCCAAAATCCATGGGTCTCAGAATCTCCCCTTAAATTTTCAGGTGTTTTAGGGTTTTTATTTTTTATTTTTTATTTTTAGTTTTATCTATTAGGTGAAAGATGAAATTCGGAGAGACGTTCATGGAATATTTGCACGGAGATCGAGAGTGGTTCCTGGACAAATGTTCGCATGTTGAGTATAAGCGGCTGAAGAAGGTTCTTAAGAGTTGTCGGACTTGCAGACTTAATGATTCTTGCACCAATGAATGTGAATGCAAGTCTTGCCCTCGTAAGATCGTCAATACGTCGTTTTCTTCCGACTTCTTAGCTGGTTCTCTCTAATCAGTTGTTGGACTTTGAAATTAATTGAATATTTCGGCTTTGCAGTGTGTGATCAGCTGTTTTTTTCGGAGTTGATGAGGGAAGCCTTGGATATTGCGGGGTGTTTCAGCACGAGAGTTAGACATCTTCTTCATCTTCATGTTGCTGGGGGAATTGAGAGATACATGGCGCGATTGGTTCATTGCTTTAAAACTGATCAAACGACGATGATACAAGAAGGCCGCATGCTGATTGAATATGTTACGATGAATGCTATTGCTATCAGAAAGATTCTTAAGAAATACGATAAGGTGATTTTCAGCCTAAATAAATATTTTGAAGATTTGTGAATTTGACATTGGAATTTGTTTTTTACAATTTAAGAACATAATTTTTGTGTGCTTAAATAATCGACTACAGGTGCATAGCTCTGTAAACGGAAAGAACTTTAAGTTGAAAATGCGAGCTGAACATATTGAGCTTTTGCAATCACCATGGCTTATAGAATTGGGTGCTTTTTGTTTGAATTTTAAAAGATCCGGTCATGGAGATTCTCCCTCAGAATTCTCCACTCACTTTTCTTTTGATGTCGATGTTGATGTCGATGACACACCAAAAATGACATTGATGCTTCCAGATTCTATGAAATTGGAATATGATCTTACTTGCCCTATATGCTTGGTAAGTTTTCTGGTCTTGGCTGTAATCCAGAGGGATGGTAGTATTTGGAGTTCATTTGATAAGCCTCTGAAGTTCGATCATGTTACAGGATACACTATTTGATCCATATGCTTTGGGTTGTGGTCATCTTTTCTGCAAATCGTGTGTTTGTTTAGCTGCTTCCGCAATGATCTGTGATGGACCAAAGGCTGCCAGCCCGGAGTCTAAATGCCCTGTTTGTAGAGAGGTTTGTGTTTGGTATTTGAAGCAATTATATTATTCTTCATGACCAACTAAGATTTGAAAAGTTTGAGAAAAAGACAAATTCAGGAGAACATTAAATGTCATGAACCACAATTGATGTAGTACTTGATAAGTGGAAATATCTCCAATGTTTTTGTTTTTTTACTTCATACAACCATGTTCTTGAATTCTTCCTAGCTTAAACATGTTCTCTGATGCTAGTTTGCTTTTAAAATCTTGCTATTTACATGCCCATTAGTCAACATCCTTTAGCTGTTTTTCCCCCAAATGGAGAAACACTTGCATATTCAAAAGGAAAAGAGAGGTACATGAAGGAAGGTCGTGAAAAAATAATTAAAACCAAGAAATAACAATTTCTTCTGTCCTGTTTGCTTAGAATATCTGCTGTCACCTGTTATCCAGAATTTCATCTAAGTTCCCTTTTCTTCTATCTACTACTTAGATATCGTTTAAGAAAGTTCATCCCTTTTGAATGTTCTACTCTCGCTCAACACAACATTTATGTTGGTGAGATATTTTACTCCACGAAAATTTAGAGGTTCTATTGAGCAAAAGAATCGAGCTATTATGACTGTTATTTGTTTCTAATGCAGACTGGGGTATATCCTAAAGCATTGCACATGATGGAACTGGATATGCTTTTGAAAAGAAGGTTTAAAAACTCGGAACCTCTTTCCTTTCCGTCACCATTATGCTTCTATTTAATAAGTATCAACAAAAACATGTCTATGTAGTAAATTTTAGTTGAGTTGGCATGATGAAATACAACTTATTGTTTTAACAACTCTATTCAGGTGTAAAGGGTACTGGAAGGAGAGGCTGACGGAAGAACGAGCGAGGGTGCTGAAGCAAACCAAAGATTTCTGGGATTCCCAGACTAGATTTGTGGTCGGTTATTAAAATTTACAGTACCACCATTTATCAATCTGATTTTCTTATACAACAGGCTGCTGCTGCATTTGTTGCCATTCTGGAGTTGGTGGTGGCAACTTTTCTTTTGAAAATAACGTCGGCTGCTGCCTGTTTATGCAAAAGATCTGGTTGGAAATCCAAAAATCCACGCGTGCAAACACGGATGTGGACTCTCTCGAGTAAGAAAGTATTGACTTTGCCTTTGTTTTTGTCATTTTCCTTATCCCTTCCAGATGCGGAGTATTTGATCTGGGTTTTGTCTTGAGTTACTTGAGATAAATAAAAGAAACAAAAACACACTTCAAATTGTGCCTATGTAATGATTACCAATTACATTTAAGTAGTCTAGTGGTTGGTTTGGTGGTATTTGTTTAAGAATGAACAATTATTGTTTTCTATATTTGCTTGGTTATATTAATAAATCTTCAACAACTAAAGTATGGTGTGGTTGGTGGGTTAGATGTTGGTACTACTTTTTCTTCTAGGTGGGAGTTTCTTTATTTGCTTTTTTTGGGTTAAAATATTAAACAAAGTAGAGATTTGAATTTATGACTTTTAAATTTGAGCTAAAATAAAGTTTGAAATAGAACGACCAAAATAGAATGTTTGCAAGTGTAAGATACAATTGTAGAATGAGATTAAATAAGGTTAAAAGAAACTAAGACCAAGTTTGTGGTGTCATCTTTATTTTCCTTTTTCAAAATTATATACCTTCCAGCTATATTCTTTTAAGGATCATCCCATTCCCATTGCCAAATCAACTCAAATTCTAATCTTCTTTCCCGGTTGTATATCATCATCATCATCCCCATCCATGTCCTTCTCCATTTTCTTTTTTGCTAGTATCCTGTTGATCTTGTGCAGTTCATTGTTGAGTTTCTGGTCCTTGTTTTGCTTTCGTGTCTTACGACCATCTTGCATCTTCACACCGAACTGGAACGCAGCTTTTGGCATCGCTTCCTTCTGCTCATTGTACTTTGCCCACTCCTCCTCTGTCTCAAAGTCCCATCGGTGAAGGCGGCCCTTCGCCTACAAATATGAATATCGAAGTCAATATTCAAACCCAGTACATTAAACCGATACGATTGGGTTTTCATCAAAGACGAACTCAGAATGAATTAATTAATTCAGACAACTATAAAGAACCACATATTTTCAAATAAAGGTCTTGAAGTACTCTCAGTTCCTAAAGCAGTGATAAGAAATTACCCGGCCTCCCATGTCCATTTTCGATAAGTCATCTTCATCGTCACTGTCCACGATTTCACGGTTATACTCTTGATATCCAGGATAACATTCAGAATAACTCTCTGATATGAAGTTGGGATCCTTCTCTCGTGCATCTCTCTCTCTCAGTTGCTGTAGTCTCTGATCGTCTCTCTTGAATACCGACCCTAACCCCCTATCTTTCTCTTCTTGAGTCATGAGGTGGGGATCGTGTTGCACTCCTGTTTGCATATCATACGCCTGCATGTTGAGCTGAAGGTACTGTTCAGAATAAGCCAGTTGATCAGAATACTGGTAATCCTGCCACTCTCCTTGGTAACCAGCAGGAAACGCTTGAGGTTGCATCACCCCATAACCATTCTGCAACATCATTGAACTCAGATAAGAACACAGAAGGTTAAAAACTGGAACAAGCAAAGAATCCAATGACTCTGTATTAGCTTGCAATTTGAAAGGCTGTTACGAATCTACGAGTTGAACAAGATCAACTTACTGCTTCTTGCCATTCCTGAGGTGGTCCAGAGGGTGGGACAGGACCATAAGCAGGTTCAGAGAAATAACTAGGTTTCTCCTTATTTCGAGGAGATTCTTCCATGTCTTCTGAAAGAGGACTCTGGCTCAGGTCCTTACCAGGAACAGTGTAATCAACGCCGTCACCGACAAAAATATCATCTTCGTCTACTCTTGCAACAACGGGTCCTTGCTTCTCCTTTAAAACTATTTGATTTTTCTTGAGAGGAGGTGGAGGGGGCAACATCTCTCTTTCCGTTTGCTTCTTTGGCACACCAGCATCGAGTGTTGATGGCTTGTTGTTTCCAACATATTCATTAACAATAGCTGAAATCTTCCCTGCAAAGAAAATACAAAAAGAACGGTAAATTAAAAGGTAAAAACAGGGGTGGGATATGAACAAAATCCCACTAGCTTGCCTAAATTCATTAAATGCTTGCACTTTTTATGCCCATGTGCACGTATATGCTCTAAGTACGACAATAAAATCTTTTATTCAAACATAATCCGGTTCATTACAAACCTACATTCGCATGAGAGAAACTGAAGAACAATAATCATGCTTCCTATGATATTTAATTAATGAAAAGGGATTACCTTTTACATCTTTATCCTTCTTTTTCTTCTTTAAAACCTTCCCTGAGGATCCAAGACGAAGATACGACATAATCTTAGCAATTCGATCTAGTACAGAACCATCAACATTGACGGTCACCATTTCCTGCACCAGTAAACCAATGATGAAAATTAGGTGCATTGTACAAAACTTCAGAGGAAATGATGTGAGGAAAGAAGGATTTCACCAAGAGATCAAGAAGAAATGAACCTCTGGCACTGGACAGTCGGCTTTACTTCTATGCAAGGTAGTTGGAATATCATGAGAATATCCACCCTCCTGTGAATAAGATATCAGATAAGTAGTCGAGTAAAATTCAGTAAGAGCATCACGAGCAAGTGAGAGAATAAATTTCACTGGATAAAAAATTGATCATGCCCCTTCTACCAAACAAGGATGTGTTGAGGATTATTGAAAGAGTAGTTCTTCGTTGGCTAATTAAGAGGAAGATCATGGGTTTATAAGTAAGCAACACTATCTTCATTGGTGTGAGAGGCCTTTCTGGGAAACCAAAAGCAAAGTCATGAGAGCTTATGCTCAAAGTGGACAATATCATACCATTGTAGAGAGTTGTGGTTTCTAAGATTTAGCATCACAAACCAGCCACCTTTATGTACTCTTCCAGACAATCAAGATCACTACTAAATATTTCTAAATTCTAGTACTTCATTACACATCCACATAACACGGTGGTGCAGGTTAACAAAGATGGAGTTTTTTTTTTTTTCTCTTTTACTGATAAGATAATTTTTTTAAAAATCATTCTGTTGAATGCAATTACGCTCTTGTTCGTGCAATCTGAAATTACATTACTGGATCTTCAACTTTGTCCAATTTTACCTATGTGCACCAATTCCATCCATATGATCTCATGCATGTAAAAATTGAAGAAAGCCTCTGAGCACATACTAACCACAGATCAACAAACAATAATGTGGGTAAAGTTCCAAAGAAAACCCTGTTACTTCTGAAATGAGCCCCCAGATAAAATGGAGGAAGGGCCATGATATGTCTTCAGACAGCTTTATTCAAACTAACTAGGATAAAAGGAAAACATTGATTACCATGTTAAAAATAAATGATGTTCTACCAGGAAGGAATGTTTCATTTGACTTAATAACTGTCTGGGGCTTGACGATCCATTTGTATACTGACTGAAATACAGAAGAACGGCCACAGATCGTTAGCACAAACAGCTCACAGAAGCATGACCAAAATCTTCAAAGAAACAGAAACACTATTTAACAGAATTTTAATATTTAGAGAATTAAAATACACCTTCGCTGTTGCAGTGCGAAACAACACTTGTTGATCTTCCTTGGGTGTACTGCAATATCAGCATTCAGAAAATCATTATCAATGGTCATTACAATAAAAGAAAAGAGAATGCTGAAAAAGACATCTAGTCCAAACAGAATGGAAAGTTTGAACAATGCCACACTTATCTCACATAAATCATTAAGTTATCAACTTCTAATCTTCTAAATATTTAACTAAATTAGGCGAGGATTAGATGAAATAGAGAAGTAATCACAAAAAGAACAGAGATTCTAAGACAAGTATTATCAAGTTCTTTAACTGTATTCTAAAAAATGAACAATCGAGACAAATGGGTGGCGGCGGTGGCAATAAGATACCTAGCTTTCCCTTCAGCATCACCCCCAGAATCTGGCTTCTTGTCAATCTCACTTCTTACTTTATTGAGCAAAGCATAATCCAAACCTTTCACCAAGTGGGTATGCTCAACGTCCCCTGCATCAAAGCAGCTCAAAAAATTAATAGAACATAAAGTAAAAACAATAATAATGGCTTGGGAATATCCCCTGGTTTAGACTTCAACCAAAAAGCTATAAATATTACCAAGGTACGAGCAACTCCAAATGCATAATTAATGATTAAGAACTCCTCTGAAAGGCCACATTCCAATCGCTAATGGACCAGCAAGGAGGGAAAAGGGCGAGTTGTACTTGTAGAACACACTATTGATTAGTCACCCCCCACCACCACCCCAAATTTAAATATATCCACCCGATTCTGAATTGGATGCAAAGGAAGAACAGTTCCTAATTTTACAAAGTTAAAAAACACAAACTGAAAAACCTCATTCTACTGGAACGAACCTCCAAGGTACTTGCTCTTCTCGATGGATAACTTGTGTGCATCAGCCGCCCTGGAAAAAATGAAGTAACACTAAAAAAATGAGCATAGAAAGTAAGAAGAAAATACTTAACATGCAAATTACAGAAGAAAATTGCATTGAGCAAACGGAGGAAGCAGGTCTAACCGAATGTCGACAGTCCCAGGAGGTGCAACCGCATGAAAACCCAGCTCGCTGGATTCATAATCAGGATTCTGATCTTCTCTTCGTTCTTTAGCTCGATCTCTGTATTTTGGCGTTTCTGGTTCTTCAGTTTTCTCCTCCCTGTTACATTATGCATCGAATGAGGCATATTAATACCATTCCCCAAAAATTTCTAACAAAAACTCGGCCAGAAGAAACTATAGCATGGAAGAATCAAATAAAACAACAGAAATTACAGATACTGAAGCTATACTTGTGACGAGCAAATTTATCCTTGTAATGCTTTTTTGCCGAACTCATTTACACAAATTTTGAGATTGTAGCCTCCAACTGGAACAAGGTTGTGTTCAAATCCCGATGGATGAAGCTAGGGTTTTGCAAATTCCCCAAAATTTGAAGCTACCGTGTAGGAAATTCCTCTGATCAGTGAAATTGGGGAGTTTTCACGGATGGGAACTGACGAGAAAGAAGGGTACAAACTGTAATATTCACCTTTAGCTTTACCCAATTTTGTCATTTTGTTTTTATTAAATCTTAAGCCACAAAGAATTCCATAAAAATGGGCTCAGGACATCCACAAGCCCAACCCATTCCCAACTTGCAAACAGTAAGATTTATTGGGCTTATTGGGCTCGCGTAAGGCCCATAAGCCTAACTATTAGATAAGCCCATCCCATTCCGAACTTGCAAACAGTAAAACTTATTGGGCTTATTGGCCTTGTATGAGGCCCATAAGCCTAACTATTAGAGAAGCCCAACGTATTCCCAACTTGCAAACAGTAAAATTTATTGGCCTTATTGGGCTTGTGTGAGGCCCATAAGCCTAATAGTTAGAGAAGTCCAGCCCATTCCGAACTTGCAAACAGTAAAATTTATTGGGCTTATTGGGCTTGCGTGAGGCCCATAAGCCTAACTATTAGAGAAGCCTATCAGGGGCATTTTAGTATGCTGGGAAGTCTTTTCCTACCTCTAGCCCAACTTTTTTAAGTAAAAAATTAAATAATTATAAAATTAGTTTTAATTTTACTAAAATTAGTATCGGATTTAATTTGCTAGCTGAATAAATAAAAATATTTATGAAAAATATTAGAGTTGTAAATTTTAACGTAAGAATTATAATGAATCTGTAGGTATTTGTATTAATAAATAGTAATTAATATGGTAGAAAATTAGGGTTTGGATTTATTTTATTTTAGGCATTATTCATTATTTGCATTAATAATTATTTTTTATTGTTTCTATTTTTCAAATATATACATCTTTGAAAGTTTGGGAAAATATTGAATGCATGAGTGCAATTTTGGAAATTTTTTCTTATTTTAAAAAAAAAAATCAAAATGGGTCTTGGAAATTGCACTATATTTTTTATAAACATATTTAAAATCCATAAAAGGAAAAATAAATAAATAAATAAATAAAAACAGAACCACTATTCCCAGCAAAATATCAGCCGGTGGTTGTGCTGTCAAAGCCTGTATAAAGAAGACACCTGTCCCACAATTTTCTTTAGCCATATCTTTTTATATTTAAAATCATCTTTTTATATATAAAAAAAGATATTTCAAATAATTATTTTTAAAAAAAAGTTTGTGGGACGTTCATAAATTCCATCCATAATATTAAAAATAAAAATAACAAAATTTATAACATAAAAGAAAATCATATTTAACAATAATACTCCAATAGTATTAATATTAAATCGAGTTATATTAATTATAAATAATAATAAAAAATAGTTGTATAACTAATATTAAAATAAGCTTAGTGAAAATTAACATATATGAAAATTAATAACTAAATCGACTGACAATTAGTAAGGGATCATTTAGTTACACTTTTTAATTAGAAGTCTATTAATTAATTTATTTTATGTATTTATATTTTTTATACATGAATTCCTACCAACAACTTTAGAGTTAATCGATTTAATTGTTTATTATATAGTTTATTCTTGATTTTACATGGTCAAAGTCAAGATGGAAAATTATGGGGTAATGCCAAACACGCCATATTTGATTTGGTTCGTAGTTATAAGAATTTGAAATTTTCCTATGATTTAATAATTTCGTTATATGTACACTTTAAAGCTCACAAGTCATAATAAACATGGCTACCACCCGCGAAAAAGATTGGAAAAGATTCATAAATATCGTGACAATTATTTTATATTTTAAATGTGGCATTTTTTAATTGAATTAAAAAATAATTTTAAAAATATAGATTAATTAGAAACCGAGGAAAGTTCTATTACTAAACACAAAATTAATAGTTTAATTAATATTTATATCTATTTTTCATAAAATAATGTAATGATGTAAAGTTGCAAGGGAAGAAACAAATACAAATTTAATTAATGTCATTAACTTACAATTTGTATTTGAATTATAATATTACAAAGAAAGATTTTTTTTTTTTTTTTTATCAATCGATAATGGGCAAGTCATCGTAATCTAAGCTCGAGCTATCTGGGAGAATTCTTGAGTTAATCTTTGTTATGGTCAAATCTTGACGTTCTCGACTCTCATTTTCAAACGCTTCCTATCCATTTGATAGTTTTTAGAGGTTTAATGGTCAATGCTTAGCTCTGAATTCTAATTTGGTTATTGTAGATTTAATCGATTAAGTTGTTTGAATTATATACGTATACAATAACTATGAAGAATCATGATTTAATTCTAAGATTATAACGGTTATTGAACCTTAAAAAGAAGATAAGATTAGACGATCTTGCAAATCAATGGATATAAGTCAAAAGTTTCTATGATTCGCCAAATAAGCAACCATACAATTTCCTAAAAATAAAATATTTCATTAACAAATTTTTAAGAGAATTTGCAAAAATACCCCTAAACGCTCGAGGATGTTACTAATCACACCCTCATATTATTTTGTTAATTCAAACACTCGTCACTAAAATTTACAATTAAGTCCTTAATGATATTATAAAATACAAAATCGCCATCAGAGTAAAATTTAGTTTATTTATTTATATAAAATTTGGGGTAATATTTAAGTGTTAAAAACGTGATAAATTACAGTCTATAAAGACGTAAAATTGAAGGATATAATTGTAATTGGAGACATTATTTTTGAAATTTTTACAAAAAGAAAATGATGAGTGAAATGACGAGATAATTAATTAGTTTGGTATAAAAGCTCCGACGAACAAACTTCTAACGGATCGGCGAGTCTCTCCGAAATCTGGCCGTCCATCTCTCTCTCCCTCTCTCGCTCGTTCGCGTCTCTTTCTCTCTGCTCAAACTTTTCTCTTCTCTCTCATCAACAATATCGCAGAAATCGAGAAACCCGACTGAAAAAGACCTGATACAACAAATAATTCCATTTAATTTAGGGTTTTCCAAATCTCTCTTCTTTTCTTCTCTTCCCCTCCAAATTCTGTTTCCCTCCATAAAAGGTATCCCCGCTTTGGTGTTCCCCTGTGTTTTTTTTTTTTTTTTTTTTAATTATTGTTGACGGGCTATAAGCTTGATTTTTCGATTCGAAGAAAAGTGGGGGAATGTTTTCTGTTATCTGGGTTGTTTTGGCCGCTGAGTTTCTTTAATCTCTCGTTCTCGAATCAGATTTTGTTTGGGGGAAATGGATTTTTCGCGGGAAAATACGAACAGTTTGTGATTTTCAGCTCTTTCTACGCCTTCTTCGGTCATTTTAGCTCTTGTAAGGTATGGAGGTTTCTTACTTTCGCTCGTTTCGTGTTATGGTTTCGTTCTATTTGGTTTTGTGGAAATGATTTTTGAAATGGAGGAGAAAATGGCCCTGAAATGACGTTTTTGTGAACGTTCATTGATTTATCTGTTTGCTGATCTAGGTTGTTGTAGTGGTATGATGATTTCTTATTATTAAGTTCTGACTTCATTTCATTTTCCCAATTAGGTAGTTTTGTTCCCTTTGTTTCTGATATTGGAGGAAGAAGAGCTGTTGTTAGGAGGGGAGAGAATTGTATACAGAAGTCCACAATTCAAGAGAGTGGATTTGAGCACTTCAATGCCGGGTCATTTTTATCTTGTTTGGATTCATCAGTTGTAGAATAGAATCAAATTGTGTTGCAATTTCTATTCGAATTGTTTAGACTTTGAATGCTCATTGGTTTATGGATTCGGAGGCAGTTCCAGCTTCATTGGATTCGGTGAAATACTGTAATTGCCCGTGCAGTTGTTCGTTATCTACTGGGCCATTAGCTACTTGGATTCGATCTGTAAAACGGAAGTATGATGAATTGGATTCAAATAGCCCTTTCACTATTGTTGGGTTGGATAACTTTTCTGTTATACGTGTACAAGTTGAGAATGAATGCAATGCGCTGCGGGAGATGGTTAACAATCAACAACAAGCAATTCAGGACTTGTATACTGAGCTTGAAGAGGAGAGGAATGCTTCTTCATCAGCTGCTAATGAGGCTATGTCAATGATATTGAGGTTGCAAAGGGAGAAGGCGGAGATCCAAATGGAGGCTCGACAATTCAAACGCTTTGCAGAAGAGAAGATTGCACATGATCAACAAGAGCTTGCATCATTTGAGGACTTATTATATAAAAGAGAGCAAGCTATTCAGTCTCTCACTTGCGAGGTACAAGCATATAAACATAGAATGATGAGCTATGGGCTAACGGAAGATGAGGCGGATGGTGAGCGGGGTGAGCAAAGTTGTAGCCAGAATATTGTGGAATATGAGGCTCAGTGTGAAACTCCCATGTATGATTACCCTCCTCTAAGATGCAACTTAAACGAGGCTCAAGGTCCTTTGGACCATGATAATGATATTGCTGATATTGAGAAATATGCCTTCGGTGAAACCCCGCGCAATCGAGATCACGTAATGAATTTGGGAAATAGGATCAGCCAATTGGAGAGAAGTTCTAGCTACAATCATCCGGATGCGGAGTTCTTTGGTGGTACAAAGAACGTTTTAGAGAAGGTGATTGTGGGGCAATCTCCTAGGAGGCCTAGACATTCCAGTAAGTTTTCCAATGATTCAAGTTTCTTCACAGGTATGCCCCAAGTGAATGAATCTCCAAGACATACATCAAGCCTCAAGAAGGAACATGTCTCGCAGAGTGAGGACTACTCTAATTTGAGGAAAATGGATAATGCATCTGAAGTTGGTGATGACACGAGTGATAGAGTTTATACCATTGACTCTATTCACAACGTAGCAACATATAACGGTTCTTACGAGTCCAAGCCAGCAGTTGGCATTTATGAAGACTATATAACGACCCCCAGAGGGTCACTGAATCATGTCGGTTTTGGAGATCCCGAAGTCAAGAAACTTTATTTGAGGCTTCAGGCACTTGAAGCTGACAGAGAATCAATGAGACAAGCACTTATTTCAATGCGAACCGATAAGGCCCAACTGGTGTTACTGAAAGAAATAGCTCAACATCTATATAAGGGGATGTCACCAGAGAGGCAAGTAGTCGTGAAGAAGCCATCCATTCCGGGGAGCTTTTCTTTCATGGCAGTTTTTAAGGTGATTTAGCTGTGTTTATGTTATTCACATGAAGCCCCTTTAGACATTCATACATTTTATGATCTCTCACTGCTTTCACTGAAACTATTCACGAATAGCTTTCTTATCTTATCAATTTCTCCTGTGTGAATGCTTTATACTTCTTTCGGTCCGTTTGTGTTGTGTTTTTTCATTCCGTATTTATCCTTTTCTGGTCATTTGAATCCTGACACGCTTGGTGAATGCTCGCTTGATCATGGATTATGAACGATACGTTTGCTTTATTGGTTTTTTATAGCAACAAACATTACATCTGTCATTGCCTTCTTCTGATGTTTCTTTTGCTCTTACATCATCTAATTATCTTTCACCTTTTATGAATACAGTGGATCGCATCCTTCGTTTTCTGGAGAAGAAAAGCCCGTCGAAGCAAGTAAGTACTTCTTGCCGGTCTAAATAACAGCTAATTTAGGGCAGTTCTTGTTTTTCTTCCTTTATCCTTTAGCTGTTCACTTGAACTCTGTCGACATGTTCCAACTTTTTGTTCATCTGTGCCATTACTGCCATGGAGGTGGACTGGGGAGATAAAGTTAGCTGTTTAATCTGTAGATTTGTAGACAATAGCAACATTGTGGGAAATCTCTAGCTCGTTAGCTTTTCAAGCTGAATTAAGCGAACCCGAATATTCTTACAAAAGATATCATCGTTCTTATGCATTCTATGTCTTCCGACACGGTTATATGTCTGTGATGGTACTGTTTCTACCTCCATTGTTCATCTCTCTTATGGGACTACAGGTACTTGTTTGGTTTGTCAAACGGTGTTGGCTTGCTAATGCTTCTCGAAAAAGGTACACACGCGAGGCAGTGGAGATGTCTTTCTAGCACACAAGTTTAAAACCGCGCACCTGATGTTCATATCCAATCAAACCCGACATCCCGTATATGTGTATGTCAAGTGAATACGATTTCTCTTTTGGTTTTTGTTTTTCTGGATTTGTTGTAGCGGCAGAAAAGGGTAGCGTGCGAGTTGTTCGTTTATTTCGTTGTTTGTGGTTCGATCGTGTTGCTGGTTGATCTGTAAAGCACATATATGATATATAGGAATGCTTTGTTCATAGTGTTTCTACGAATTCTTCTCGAGGAACCTATCATCTGATAGCACTCGCCTGTATATTTCAGATTGAACTTAGTCGAATGCGATGGCTGCCTTCTTTTCAACTTCTCATTTCCAAGATCTTAACTTGTGGTGCCTAGTTTGTTGCATTCTTTACCTTACGCTTGCCCTCTGCACATTAAATCTCTTGTTCTTTCTGCCTTTGAGCTGTGCAAGTGTCCTGTGGCCTATAATTTTTGTTCTTTCATGGTTGTGACAGTCTACGGAGAGGGCCTACCGAATTTATGAGACGCGAAAGTTTCTAGTACGACAACAATATTCATATTCCTTCTTGGGTAGAGATAACGATACGTCTATTTCATCGAAAAAATTTCTAGCGTTGCGGTTCCACACAAGTATTAAATATTTTTCTTTAGAGTAAACGATGTTAGGAACCTCGACTTTCCACAATGCTCTTGGATTTCCTAAATGACTTTGTACCAATAGATATATATCTCTTACTTATAGACTTATAACCAACCCCTTAATTCAAATAAACTTGTAACAATCCTTCCCTCAAACAAACTACACCATAGAGTCTCTTCAGAGACCTATAGAGTCCTTAAACATAGTACACCCTTTGTTTGACATTTGGGTCACTTTTGACTACACTTTCAAGTCCCGGAACTTCTTTGTTCGACATTTGAGAATTTTATTGGCATGACTAAGTTAATGACATGATTCAGTGCACCCTTTGTTCGACACTTGGGTCACTTTTGACTACACTTTCGATTCTCACAATTGACATGACTAAGTTAAGGACATGATTCAGTGCACCCTTTGTTCGACACTTGGGTCACTTTTGACTACACTTTCGATTCTCACAACTTCTTTGTTCGACATTTGAGAATTTTATTGATATGACTAAGTTAAGGACATGATTCCGATACCACGTTACAAATCACGAACCTTCACAATAATATGAAATTGTCCACTTTAAACATAAATTTTCGTAACTTTGGTTTTAGTTTTTTAAAAAATGTCTCAATATAGATACATTTGAAAACTTATAAACACAAAATTAAAGGTTAGAAACACTGCAAGAAATATTTGGATGAATTGGAAAAATAGTTTGTAATTACATTAATTTGGAATTTGCCTTTTTGAAAATTCAAATAAATAATTAAATAAATAAGAGATAGTCCTATACAAAACCGGCTTCAACCTTCGTCGCCAAAACCCCAAACCCCAAACCCTGCTGCAGTGCCGCGAAAATTCTGGCAGCAAAGAGTTCAGTTTCTTCCATTTTGATCAGACCTACGAAAAGCTGCGCAAATGTTAAGCTCAAAATCTTTGCTCTCCCGCGCATTAAAGAGGAAGAAAAGCAAGAAAATTACAGACAGGAAAATTAAGAGCAAAGCTGTTTCTCGAGATCGAAATTCCGATTCTAGAAAGTCTCAAATATGTGAATGCAAAGAAGGCGACGGGGAATTTGGATTCGGCCTCAAATCCTCCGCAACATCTTCCAATCATGGCGTCCAACCATTAGGAAATCTCTATCTCGATTCAGGCACCATTAACACAAGAAATACAGGTCTGGGTAACATGCAAACTTTGACTGACGAGCTTGTTCTTGATGTTTTAGGGTTACTCGATGATACCGATTTAGGGGTTTTGGCTAGTGTGAGCAAATCCTTCTATGTTTTTGCCAATCATGAACCTCTTTGGAGGAATCTTGTGTTGGATAAAGTTAAAGGTGGATTTCTTTATAATAGGACTTGGAAATCTACTTATTTAGCTGCTTTTTATCCTTCATTTGATGATTCTGTTATTGGCATTTCGGGTTTGAGAGTGAGGGATTTCTATTCTGATTATCTTTTTCAGAGTTGGCTCTGTGCTAACCTTGAAATGAAACCTGAGTGGCTTGAAAGAGATAACATTGTTAGAAGAAAAGGGATTTCTGTTGAAGAATTCATATTGAACTTCGAAGAATTAAACAAGCCTGTGCTGTTGGAGGGATGTTTGAATAATTGGGTGGCAAGGGAAAAGTGGAATAGAGATTATTTGATTCAACTGTGTGGTGATGTTAGATTTTCAGTTGGGCCTGTGGATATGAAGCTTGAGGAGTTCTTTTTGTACTCTGATCAGGCTAGAGAGGAGAGACCATTATACCTGTTTGACCCAAATTTTGCAGACAAGGTTCCAAGATTGGGATCAGAGTATGATGTTCCAGAGTACTTCAGAGAAGATTTGTTTGGTGTTTTGGGGAAGGAAAGGCCCGATCATCGATGGATTATAATTGGACCATCGGGATCTGGCTCATCGTTCCACATAGATCCTAATTCAACTTCAGCTTGGAATGCAGTGATTAAGGGATCCAAGAAGTGGGTTTTGTTTCCACCTGATGTTGTTCCGCCTGGAGTACACCCCAGCCCCGACGGTGCTGATGTTGCTTGCCCCGTTTCGATTATTGAATGGTTCATGAACTTTTATTCTGCAACGAAGACGTGGAAAAAGAAGCCTATAGAGTGCATCTGCAAGGCTGGGGAAGTGATCTTTGTGCCAAATGGATGGTGGCATTTGGTGATCAACTTGGAGGAATCCATTGCCATCACACAGAATTATGTCAGCAGGTAAATAAGTCCCTGTATTTTACTTGCACAATAAGTAAATAATTTGCCCCCTGTAGTGGCTAGAACAACCCCGCTGTTCCTGTAATCATGGATAAATCATGAGTGAGAAAGGTCGGAAGGGAGGCTAGAAATGCAAGGAAACAAGGAAACTTAGAACTAATATGAATGATTAAGCATTTCAGTCCTATAGCTGGCATTGTAGGAGGAGGATCCTCTGTAAGTCCTATAGTTATTGCCAAATCATGTCATTTCTTTTGAAGAGTAGCATGCATATGATATACTTAACTTCCGTTTCAAAAGCATATTTTGAAATCATGCACTAATCTTCTCCCTGGTCTCCATATGACATATTTCTATGTTTGTTGTGATAAGTCTGATGGTAAATTATTTTTCAAATGGAATAAGAGATGAGGGTACAAACGGCCCAAACCCACTGCTAGCAGATATTGTCCTCTTTGGGCTTTCCCTTTCGGGCTTCCCTTAAGGTTTTTAAAACGTGTCTGCTAGAGAGACGTTTCCACACCCTTATAAACAATGCTTCATTCTCCTCTCCAACCAATGTGGGATCTCAGAATCCACCCCCCTTCGGGGCCAGCGTCCTTGCTTACACACCGTCTCATGCGGATTGGGGGTTCCCACATCGATTGGAGAAGGGAACGAGTGCAAACGAGGACGATGAGTCTCGAAGGGATGGGTGGATTGTGAGATCCCACATCTGTTGGGGAGGAGAACGAAACATTTTTTATAAGGGGTGGAAACTTCTCCCTCGCGTTTTAAAAACCTTGAGGGAAAACCCCAAAATTGACACTATCTGCTCATGGTAGACTTGGCCGTTACACTTTCGGTAAGTTAGTGTAAGTTAGTATTGAGGGAGATCTTTTAAGTTACTTTGCACCTCTTCATATATTAAGTAAACTTGGGATAGTTTATCTCTATCATTTGCCTAGTTCCATTTCATGCACTGAGATGTTTATATTGATTTCTGATCTGCAGAAGAAATCTGTTGAATGTCTTGGATTTTCTTAAAAGACCAAATGCAAGCATGTTGGTTTCTGGAACAAAAGATCCCGTGAATCTATATGATAAATTTAAAAATGCTATCGATGCTTCTTTCCCTGGAACCATTGATCAGTTGACTCAGAAAGCTGCAGAGAAGGTGGCCGAACAGAAGAAACTTTCCTTCTGGGACTCGGTCGCAGATTCGAACGCTGGCGCTTTCAAGTTCTCTTTCTAGAGACAAAATTCAAGCAGAGAAGCAGCTTGGGAAGCAAAGCTATCAATTCATTTGCTGGAACTTAGTAGGCAGCTTGGAAGAAACATTCTACTATGAGCCTTTTCAACAGTTTTGACTTGTAATGAAGCATTGTTTAAGAATATTATACCCACATAAGGTTGGAGATGAAGGACTAGAAGCTGTAACCGTTGAACTATACTCGTGTTGACATTTAATGTTAATCCATTTAAACTGTTCATTTTATCTTAATGTTAAAAAAAAAAAATGGGGTTGTTGCTGCTTTAGTTATGGATTGTTAAGAAACTCTTTAATTTTAATTTACGTTTTTTCTTCTTTCTTTTTTTGTCAAATTAAAAAGAAAGTCAATTCTTCTAAATAATTTGTTACTGAATTAGTATTCTACTAAAAGCCATCCTCAAAACATTTTCAATTTATTAATATAAAATGAGAAATATTTTGAATGGCCACAAATTGAAAATTAGGTTCCTTAACCTTTCTCCGATGGGTCGAGTCTCTTGCTCTATTGACTTTTTCAAACAATGATAGTTGCAAACAAGTTCCCTTAGACTCTTTTGCCCCTTGAGACGTTTGATCCTCAAGTTCATCATCCTGGTATCGCTGCTCGTTCTCTAATTTCAAGAAAAAAGAGTTTTGACCGTCTCTCCAATAAAAATAGTCTAAGACAAGAATTCAACCTAAAAAACTATAAGTTAAAAAGATTACAAAAAAGATATTAACAAAAAAAAATCTTATTTGATTTTATTCATCAATTTATATAAATAATTTATTTGTTTTAATATAAGACTATATTTTATTTTAGAGGATCTAGCCAATCGAATGCCACTTACTTTTTTTTTTTAATTTTAAAATTAAATTATAACCCTATAAAAACAACACGAAAAAATATATATCTTATTAAATTATAAATTTATCTTCCTTCCATTAAAAAAAAAATCCCTAAAATTTCAAAATTTCAAAATCTAATAGATTATCTAAAATTTTATCATTTAAATATTTCAAATTTAATTGCCAAAAAAACAAAACTAAAATATAGAATCTGCAATTTGATATTCAAATTACAAATTTGGAAACTTAGATCAAGATATTTTCATCAATATATTTTCCTAATCTCTCTTACCTAACGCCTCTATAAAAAAAATTCACATATTATTGTAAATTTTCTAAATCAAACATGGAACTTCCTGACGACGTCATCCTCGATATTCTCAGCCGCTTACCCTTCGACGCCGTCGGAAAAATCCGAGCCCTCTCAAAATCCCACAACCAAGCCACCTACACTTCCTATTTCAAAGCCTTAGCCGCCGGTCACCAACCCCTCCTACTCGGCTTCCTCCTCCAAAGCCTACGAACCACCGCCACCGGGCGTAGGCACGTGCTGTCTTTCGCCACCCCCCGACCCAACTCGCCGCCGTTAGAATTATCCCTGAGCTTCCTCCCCGGCCAGACACCGCAAGTCCTAGCCGTCGCTCCCAACGGCCTCGTCTTATTCCAATCCCGCCACCGGACACGTCACCAGAGACAACTCTACACTATTTGTAAACTCCCCACAAAGCAATGGCAACGCATTCCAATTCCCAAGACGCGGTTTTTTACGTTGAATATTGCCATGTACGTCACGCGTTCGAATCCTCTCCACTTCAAAATCATCCGTTTATGCCGTGATACAACCTTCTCGAAACGACGTCGTTCGTTTTGCTACACCGTTTGCGAGCTTTTTGATTCCGAGTCTTGGCGGTGGAAGCGGCTTGAGGATTTAGTTCATGACAATAGCTTAAGCTTTGTCGAGCCGTTTTGTGTGGCTGTGGTCGTTGGTGGGTTAGCTCATTGGCAATTCTTTGACGAGAAGTCTATACTTGCGTTCGACTTCCTCTCCGAAACTTGGTCGAGTTTCGCCGCGCCGGAGGCTATAACGGTGGAGCAGGAGGCTAGGGAAAGAACCGAGCCGTTCAAGAGCTGGCACACGAAGCTTGTGGAGTACAAAGGGAAGTTGGGGCTAATACGTGAGTTTAGCGAACCGGCGGCGGCGCGGAATGAGCTGTGGGTAATGGAGGATTACAAGGAAAGGGTTTGGACCAAAAAGTGGGAATTTTTGGTGTCGAATCCGACGGCTGTGTATGGATCAGATACTTTGATGGCGATGGAAAATAATGAAAAAGTGAAGTTTTGTAATGTGGAGACAGGTAATTACAGTTACCGACAGTTGGAACCAACCCATTATTACGGTTCTGTGCTTAAGGTTTTTCCTTTCTCGTCGGATTTTGAGCCGTGGGATTATTACCCTCCGCCGCCACGTTCACCCAACCCTCCAACTGTCGCTGAATTGCTTCGCCCGAGTCCTCCCGACAATTCCAAATAACTTTTAGCTTTTTTTTTTTTTTTTTTTTAATATTATGGGATTGTATGTGTATAAATTTTAGTCCAATGATTTTTTTTTTTTGGAATATTAGCTTTTCCTCGTTTGATTAACAACTCTTAAATATTTATTTAAATTTGGTATTAATGATAATTTTGAAAGTTTTGACGAGTTCTTATACTATTATAAAAATAATTTATATATATTTTTTATAATTTTTTTAAATTAAAGTTTGTTATTTTTAAAAATTTTAGAACAATTTTAGAATTTAATATTCTATCTATCTATTTAAAGTAGTAGTGTTATTTTAAAAAAATGTATTGTTAATGAAATTTTAAAAAATTTAAGGATTTTTTTGAAATATTTTTAAAATGTTAAAGAGTATTTTTTAAAATTTAAATATTTATGAAATAGGATTGAGAATGTACTTTTAATTTAAAAAATTTTAAATAAAGTTTTTGAATGAAATGAAAATATAAAATTTAATAGAGCTTGAGTGGTGCACAAGTTTAATAAATGCTATGTATAGGTAAAAAAAAAATTAGAGAATTTTTTTATTTTATTCTAGAAAAAAAAAAGCTTTTTAATGTTATTTTTGGAATATATTTCAAAATTTGAGGATAAAAATGGAAAATTTTCAGAAATTTAAAAATAAAATAAAAAGAAATTGCTGTAGCTTATTCCAAAAATATATCTAAAATATAATCATAGTGAAAAAAAATAAAAAATAAAAAGAATTGGCACATGGAGAACCTTCAACCAAAACCATGCATGCACAAATTATCGATGGAGGTTTCTGAGCGATAATCTCTCCTTCTCGGTTAGCTCGCAGCTTGAACGTTGATCGATCGAGGAGCTTTCATCGCTGAATGATTGACGATGATGATCAATTTCAGAGAATTGAATCAATTCCGCGATCTCCACTTGGTTTCGACCTTTCTCCCTAATTCAACATTTTCCTTTCACTTTCCTTTGTTTTCTTCCATTTTCTTTTCCTCCAAATTCTCCTCTCTTTTTGTTTTCCGTCTTCTTGTTCATGTTTCTTTCTTTTTTTTCTTTTTTTTTTCCTGAAATTCGAATCTGATTGCTGATACGCATTGTTAATTTGTCTCTGTTTATATATACACACATTGATCGAATTTGAAATTTCAGAGGACGACGTTTCGCGTGTTGAATAATCTCATTCATGTTTTAGGATGTTTGTGGTTTCTGATTTCATGTGTTTTGGCTAACCAATCGAGTTTTTGAGATCCTTGAGTCGAAGACATTGGTTGTATGTCTTCGGGGCGATTTGATCTAATTAGGGAGGTTCGGATTGGATGCTCTGATCCTTCATGGGATTGTTAGGGATCGATTCGTATGTTGGAATTAGAGATTGGTAAATTGATGGGGAACATATGTGTAGGACCAAATCTCGGCAACAATGGATTCTTGAAATCTGTTACGGCCGCAGTATGGCCAAGCCGGCCACCGGATGATGGCCTTCCTCCACCCAAGGATGGAACTGACAGCAAAAGTAAGACAAACGGGAGTTCTGATTCATCTAAAAACGCCGATGCTCCCAAGGATTCAGATCCTCAAAGTGATGTTCAAAATACGCCGCCTGAAACGGTGAAAATTGGTAATAATGAGGTGAAAATGCGTACTAATGAATCACACAAAGCAGTGGAACGCGAGATGTCGTCTAGAGTGATTAAAAACGAAACCAGGGCACCGGAGGGTGCAAGATCGAAGAAGACCACTCCTATGAAGAGAGTATCGAGCGCAGGGCTTCAAGCTGATTCGGTATTAGGGCGAAAAACAGATAATATTAAGGATCATTACACATTGGGGCGGAAGCTCGGACAAGGGCAGTTCGGGACAACATTTCTTTGTGTGGAAAAGACATCCGGGAAAGAATTTGCCTGCAAATCTATAGCGAAAAGGAAATTGACCACGAAAGATGATGTGGAGGACGTCCGAAGAGAGATACAGATAATGCATCATTTAGCTGGTCATCCTAATGTGATACAGATTGTGGGGGCTTATGAGGACGCTGTGGCAGTTCATGTTGTAATGGAGCTTTGTGCAGGTGGGGAATTGTTTGATAGGATTATACAGAGGGGCCACTATACCGAGAAAAAAGCGGCTGAATTAGCTAGAACCATAGTCGGTGTTGTCGAAGCATGTCATTCTTTGGGTGTCATGCATCGAGATTTAAAACCAGAAAATTTTCTTTTCATCGGCCAAGAAGAAGAGTCTGCACTTAAGACCATAGATTTTGGGCTCTCCATGTTCTTTAGGCCAGGTAACAATTTAATAACAACTGATTCTTTTAGTTTGATGCAATAGTTTTCCCGAAACCCTCCTCCTCAAGGTTAATTATTTTAGATCTTGCCTGGGTTGGTTTTGTTTGGATGAAATAGTTTGATTTTGCCAGGTTTCACAAAATAATATGCATTTAATTAGTGAAATTTTTTTTCTTATGTATCATGATTTTTTCGTAAAATTTTAATTACTACATATATAGCAAAGCTTTGCATATTTCTGTCAAATTGTTTCAAGGGACACGTTATGTGACATCCCATGTCGGTTGGGGAGGAAAATGAAACACCCTTTATAAGGGTGTGGAAACATCTCCCTACCAGATGCATTTTAGAAACCTTCAAGGGAATCTCAAAAGGGAAAGCCCAAAGAGAACAGTATCTGCTAGCGGTGGGTTTGGGGTGTTACACATTAGGTATTGCTTCTGACGATCAGATAAACTTTCACCGTTAGAAGCATGAATAGGCAAGCTGTGATGGTACAATTACGTTAATTTAAGATTATTCTTCATGAATAATGATGTTCAGGAAGAAATTTTGTTGCAATGAGAGGTTTATTCGTTAACGTTATGTTATTTGTCTCCAATCTGTATCTGATTCCTTTTTAGTCTGACTGGAAATGGTGTCTTCTCAGGTGAAATTTTCACGGATGTGGTTGGTAGCCCTTATTATGTTGCCCCAGAAGTATTGCGGAAGCTTTATGGGCCAGAATGTGATGTATGGAGCGCTGGAGTTATCATATATATTTTACTAAGTGGTGTGCCTCCGTTCTGGGATGGTGAGTTTCTGGATTTTCCAGCCACTAAATAGTGTTTTCATAGGTAACCAACTTTAGATACATAGATTATGTAAATAAAATTCTTGTTGTGTTTGGTGTCCAGAGACGGAGCAAGGAATATTTGAGCAGGTTTTGAAAGGTGACCTTGACTTTGTATCAGAACCGTGGCCTAGTATATCTGGGGATGCAAAAGATTTAGTGCGGAGAATGCTTCTACGAGATCCCAAAAAAAGACTAACAGCCCACGAAGTTCTTTGTAAGTTCAATCTTTGGTGAACGCACTCATAATTGTCTCACCATAGTACCGAAAAGTTTTCACTAATTTCTGAAAATTCAAGTTTAAGATTCTTCCATGTGGATCCTTGATTATTGTAATTTGGTTTCAACAATGGATCTAAAATGATATGGTTTTCATTGTTATTTGTTAGCTGTAACAATTATTCTTACTGGTTTCTTAGTATATCACAATGTCAGTATGTTTAGTTAGCTTTCTAATAGGGCCGTGATTTTGCAGGCCACCCATGGGTGAAAGCTAATGGAGTTGCTCCAGACAAGCCTCTTGATTCAGCTGTTCTTAGTCGTTTGAATCATTTCTCTGCCATGAACAGGCTCAAGAAAATAGCAATTAGAGTGAGTGCTCATCTTCCAACTCTATGATTCATGAGATCCAACGAACTGCCAGATGGCATGGCTTGCAGTGTTGAATGAGCATCTATCAAACACATTTTGTACGAACATAAAAATGCATATTGCGACTTGAATTAATTTTGATGAAGCAACTATGAAAATGTTTCCTTGATGTATAGTTTGTGTTTTCGTTGCTTGATATCTTTTTCCTAAAATTTCATCAACCTGGCTCAAGATCCTTTCTGAAGGTTATTGTTTTGATTATGTTCTCAATTCCGGTGAGGGACTTTGCTCAACCTGTTGTCCATTTGTAGGTTATTGCAGAGAGCCTTTCTGAAGAGGAAATTGCTGGCCTCAAAGAGATGTTTAAGATGATAGACACGGACAATAGTGGCCAAATAACCCTTGAGGAATTGAAGCGTGGTTTGGAAAGAGTGGGCGCTAATCTTAAGGATTCTGAAATTAGTGGGTTAATGCAAGCTGTAAGTGATGCTATATTCTAAAATAGTTGCACATATTAAGAGAAAAATATTTTCGCTACAGAAGCATAACGCATATTTCTTTTATTATATCTACTGAGATAAATTGTTCATGGTACATTCCAACGTCCTGAAAGTCGGTTGTTATCAGTGAACTGAATGTTACTGAATACTCTGATTCATATGGTTTTAAGTATTCTTTCAATTCAATATTTCAGGCGGATGTCGATAATAGTGGTACCATAGAATATGGTGAGTTTGTAGCTGCAATGCTCCATTTAAACAAGGTTCAGAAAGAGGACCATCTCTTTGCTGCCTTCTCATACTTCGACAAAGATGGAAGTGGATACATCACACAGGACGAGCTCCAACAAGCTTGCGAAAAGTTCGGTTTGTCAGACATCCGCTTAGAAGATATTATGCACGAAGTTGACCAGGATAATGTAATTTTTATCCTCTTGATTATCTAGTCTTATTGCCTCCCTTTCTTGCTTGAATGACTATGAAATAGAGAAGGGTTGCCTTCCATTCTTATAACCATGCCTTTGATTTCTTTTCAGGATGGTCGAATAGATTACAGCGAGTTTGTGGCTATGATGCAAGACACTGGTTTTGGTCGGAGGTGAGTGTAAAGCTGCGTGACGATTGGAATTAGGGAAGGCCTTTAGGCTTAACTATTAACATGCCTAATTCTGGTTCCCGACCAAGAAGACGTTTTTATTTATTTTCTGGCCAGTAGGCCCAATACCATTTTCTTTTTTAATAGTTAGAGGTTGAAATTAATGCTGTTTGTAAAGATGACAGGCTTCAGAGGGAGAGTTAGTTTCTTGTTTCTGTTATTGTTTTTCTTGTCCATATCCATTTGTTTTATATTGAGCAATTAATTTGGAATAGATTTCAAGTTTTTTAATTGAAAATGCTGATCATTCTTTAATTCTTGTTCTTTGCTATATGATTATTGGGGGTACTATTTTTTATTATTGTACAAGGACTACTCTGCTCAGTTACTGTTGACTGACTATCTTTGCTGAAGACATGACACTGATAATAGTGGTTTCAACATGTGACTTGAGAATTACAACACTGCCTCATGGAGTATCTTCACGTAAGTTCTTCTCTTTAACTATAAGATATCGTCTGAGATAATGAACATGATTTTCTTCCTTTTTCTTTTCTTTTTTCTTCTTTCTTCTTTTTTTGGGGGTGGGGTGGGGACTAGAATCCTTCCTTGTTTATTGAACATCTGGATGGGTGTAATTGAGAGCTCAAGATATAATGAATACTTTACGTATGTTGGATTACCAGCAGAAACCATTTTTTGTTTCCAACCTCTTATGTGAATTACCATTGAAGGACAAACAGGATATGGAGCAACAATAACAATTCAGTGATTTTGGAAAGGAAGGGATATCGCTTTCTTGTCAGGTTCTATGCTTCTAATGATTCTCATCTTCTCTTAATAGATTGCCTGCGAGCTGTGACTTCCTTTGTGTGAAACCTGGCACCACTGGTTTATTCCTTTAATTTTTATTTTTTATATTAACATCATCTACAGTTTCTTCTATTTGAGAACAGTTATCCATGTTTTTTCTTTTTGTTTTAGTTACCACAACCATCTACTTTCATAAATGCTACACGTCTGCTTTTTAATTGTGAACATGTATTGTTGATATGGCAGAATTCGTATATAAACCTTTTATTCAATTATCAGTGCCCTTGATAAGATGACAACGGGTGACATGCTAACACGACAAGGCGTGTAAAACCTGTATTTGTTTGGTTTTTTTGTTTTGCATCAAGACATATCATTCATCTTGCCCCTGTATTGACTCAAATAATGTACCAGCTATCCATAAAGTTGCATAGCACACTCCTATGAGTTTCGTTTCGTTGTTATTTGTCGTATTACAAGCGTGTACATGCATTGTTTTATTAACTCTAGGTTTCCGGCAATAACCATGTGCCAATAAATGTTAGTACTTCACTGTGGTCAATTTTATGTTTGATAAGCTTTTCTGATTGTGGATGGTCGACAAAAGCTGGTAGAGTTTCTTGCATATGTGGAAGGTTTTCGTAAACGTTAAGCTATATCATTTACTTGCAACAGTTCACAAAGGTACAGTAAGGCTAATTTGCCAAGGATCTGAAAGGTAAAATTCTACCCTGAAATTGAGTTGAAGCTTACAAATTTAGGAGTTCTTCGTTGAAATTGACTGATCTGTTCTTGAGAGATTCTCAAAATTTGTGTAAGTTGTATTATATAATTGAGCTGGCTTATAGTGTGGATTATGCATCTCGTTTATTTTGTTTCAGGTAATTTTGATATCATAATCTCACGCTCTTATCTGGATCTGAATATTAATGGATACTTTTCAGTTTTAAATCCCATGTTTACCTTAATAACCAAGGGCACCTCTCCTTCAGTCATGGCTGGCTGAAGCACATGATTTTTTTGTTGTGGACTAAATAGCACATGATCTCTGACCTAACTATTTTTTTTTCCTTCCTTTTTCTTCTTTCTTTCAATCTTTCTTCTTTTTCACATAACTGGCCTTTTCTTTTTACTTTTCAATAACCTCAATACAGTTAGGTTTTCCCTTCATTTTCAAGCCTCTTTCCAGCGGATGAAACTGGGAGGAGGTAATGAAAAAAGTTGTCCAATCCCCACCAACCACTGTCACCTTCTAACCAGTTACCTTTCTGTTTGTCATTTCAACTCTGCACCATATGAACCATTTTGTTGCTGTTTCTTTCCTCCATATCATCAAAAACTTTCCACATTTAATACACACAGAAGGAAAATGCAGTGTTGTGACCTACACACTTTTAACAAATGCAGAAGGTCCCTGGATTACAAAAAAAAACATCTTTGAATAGTGAATTTTTAAAAATATTGTCTCGCAGGACCACCGATCACCAGCCTTTGGCCGGAGTGGTTTATTGCACAAAAACACCAGGACGCAGGCATTCTTAACTAGAACAACCAGAACACAACCTGAAACAATGCCTATTCTGAATTGTGTGGCCTTGATTTCAAATCTTAGTTTGCTACTAAGCACTGTTTGATTTAAAATGGTTTTAACTTGATGTTGTTTGTTAGAACATCCTTCTCTAATGATCTTGTTTGCAGAGAATTATTCGAAGCTATCTCTTCTTTGGTTGGTGCTTCCAAGTCCACACATGTCATGTGGATGATGATGCCTCTTGGTGGCCTTCATCGCCTTTGGCTTTGCATGTGATAAGTCAAGTAAGTCACCTAAAAGTAGGTTTCTTAACTTTCTAATTCTTTTCCTTTTCTCGTACAATTAATGGCTGGATATTGTTGAATGTTTTAATTATTTTCTCTTGTAGTTATCATTATTATTAATGGATATTTGTAGTATTTATATTGGTCCTTCGCACTTGATCGTCAAATTTTATAGCAATTTTGAATGAGTCCCCATAAAGTTAAAATTTGATTGAATTTTGTCGTATGGTAAAATTTTGTTGGTTAGATCGGAAGAGTAGGTTCAGTTTTATACTTTTTCACAACATTGAGCTTTGGTAGCTTAAGGATGTTGAATACTAATCTTGGTTTAAATCCGTTTGATTTTTTTCTTTAAACTTTTCAAATATCTATTTTGATCCTTCATGTAAATTTTATAAATCAATCATTTTAATCATCAATTTTTATGTCTTCAAAAATTAATATAGTAGTTTTGAATTTATGTACTATCATGTCTTAATGATTTAGTACTAACGTCAAACAAAATTAAAAGTTTAGAGATAAAATTTGAATATGGGAATTTAAAGTAGATTGTCTACCTAAAAATTACTCTATTTACTTCATTTTCCAAACATGACAAAAACTTTAAAAACTTTTTTTTATTTTTTATTTTTGTTGTAATTGAATATAATGAGGTATATGTTTTAAAATACCATGCTTTTAAAATTGCTATTTTAAGTAGGTTAGGTCTTTAAATAAAAACATCAATTATCATTTTAAAAACAAAAACTCAATTTATGCCTTGTAATTATTAGCAAAAACCAATAAAGGAGAAATAAATGTTTTTTTAATTCATTTTTAACTTACTAGAAATTTTCGAAAAAGAAAAAAGAAAAACAATTATGTTGACTTGATAAAATTGCAGTAATTAAACCTAAATACGAAATTTGACAATTGGGCAAACCTTCGAATTGATTGATTGATTGCACTAAAATTGGAGACAAATGTTTTAAAATTCCAATCCCACTACAAACAATTTAGTGCTTTTTAAATAAATTAAATTAAATTAAATCAAATTAAAAATATACCAAAAATAGTCAAATCTTGATAACGAAAGCCAAAAAGATATCGTTTGGCAAAAAAAAAAAAAAAAAAAAACATATTTCCTTTTTTTTTTCAAAAAAGAAGATACGATTAAACGTCCCATCTAAATGCGTGATCTATAAATCCACGTGGAAGGACCACGTTCAAATTCCGTTATTCTTCCGCCACGTGTCGATATTTCCGGTGATGACTGACAGCCAGTCACCCTATTTTAGCTGTCACGTAACAATTCGTTCTTTCTAATCCTGAAACGTGGCAAGAGAATGACGGGTAAGCTGGCTTCCATTTTCTTTTTTCTTTTTTCTTTTTTTTCGAATTTTAAAAGACTTAAAATATATTTTTCTGTACAAGTCAATGCCAAAGATATTTAAAGCTGGGAGTTTTAATAATTGTTTGGAATAAAGTTTTCTTTTCCTTTCTAATTAAAAAAAAATAAAAAATTACTTTACATTAATCAATGCACAATAACCTACTATATAATTAAAAAAATATTTTTATTCTTTACATTAATCAATGGCATAATAACCCACTATATACAAAATTAATTACAACATTTAAATTTTATACTAAATAGATACTATTTATAGACCAAGTTTATTAATTTAATTTATAAAAAATGGAGGGGCCGGTGACAGAGAAGAAGGTCACGTCCGTGTCACGTGGTATTACCTGATGAATAGGGCACCGGCTTTTCTGTTTAGATTTTTCGAACCAAATAATAATAATAAAAAATAAAAAATTACAAAAAATAAATAAATAAATAAAATAATTGATGGGTGGGGTTTTAAATGCGTTTGCTTTGGCATTACCAATCAAAACGACAACTCTGCGCCTTTTCCCACTTGGTACTTTTCATCTCTCAATTCTTGTTTATCCATTTATTATTTTTTTATTTATTAAAATTTATATTTCTATTTCTCACTTTTTATATTTTATTTCTTAAATTTAACTCGCTTATTTTGTCCTTCTTCTTTCTTTTCTTTATAGGGGTAGAATCGTATGTAATTTATACGAGGACCTGTAATTTATACAAGGACCCTTCTCGTCAATGATAATTATTAAATTATATTTAAAATTTAATTATAACATCAGTAATTTCAATAAATTTTGTGTTTATTTTTTAATTTTGAGCTTTATATTACTAAATCTAAAAATATTATTAATAAATATTTTAAAATTTAGTAATTAAATAAAAGGATTAAAAAATATATTTATAATTAAAGGGTGAAACGTGGCAGATTGTGGTGGGTGGAGGATGAGCCATCACTCAACGAAAAGACATCTCTTAGTGCTTACCATTAGCTCTAAAATTTTCCTCTTTTATATTTTACTCTTCACTACCCCCACCATTTTCTTAATATTAAAAAAAAAATTAAATAATAAGTTAAAAAAATTATATTCATTACTTTTTGCATTAATTGTCAAAAGGCTCATAAATATTATATTCGTTTAATTTTGAGATGAACTATTTTCCTTTCGTTTTTTGTTTCTTCTGCTCTATTTGTTATCTTCTTTTTTACTGGTCACTGTCGTCATCTGTTTTTTCCTCTCGGGCATTGTTTTTCTCGATTAGTCAATTAATGAACTTTTAATATTGTGCATTTTTTTAAAAGATAAGGAGCTCGATAAACCGTGAACGGCCAAATTTAAATTTCGCCACCAAGAAATAAAATATTATATTTTAGTTGATTGAATTTAAGTTTGAATGATGGTTACTTTTTACATTAATTATCAAAAGAGTCAAAGTTATATCCCCATTATAACCCAATAAGCATTTATGGCCAAACAAATCCATCAACTCTAAAGATTAATATCTATTATTTATGGTAAATCTCTGTTAATGTTATTTAATTAGTGTAATTATTAATTAATGTTAAGTTAGTAATAACTAAACAATGATATTTACTCACTCAAAGTTCTCTCAATTATTATATATTTTATTTCATTCCCACATTAAAATGAATTTGGCTATAACATACATTTAGTAATTCTTATCCTCATCCTAAGTTTTAAGTCCTACTACGCCTTTCTAATTTTAGATACCCATACGAGTCATTGTTGACTACGTCTCTGCCTTTTGAACACACCATCCATCGCTCCTACTGATTGAATGATTCGGTGAAGTGTCCGAATCGCGGCGACGTGAGTGGTTCACTACCAGTAACGTCGCAAGAAGTTCACTGAACCTTATCATCTAAAGGAAGGAGAAGTCATAACAAGATTTCTGTAGGTGAAAATATGGGACTGATACCTAAACATTAAACGATCCATGAACACGAGTAATTTCGTGCATAGTTTTGATTCTCTCGAATATAAATATTAATTTTTAATTGTACTAGAGTAGAGTTAGGATATAATTTAATCCGTCTGAAATTTGAGATTCTAGAAAAGTTCTAGAGACTTAGATATAATATGAGGCATTAAAGACGGAGAGGATATGTGTTTAATGATGAGTGGATAAGATCTTAATGCCACGACTCATTCCTTGTTTCTAACACAAATTTTAAGCCAGACATCTAATTTCTTAATTAAATTATGAGTTTAGTCTCGTAATTATGATTTTTTTTAAGTGTCTAATAAATCTTTAAATTTGTTTAATATATTTAAATATATTATTAATTTTTAAAATTTTATTAAAAAATATTTATTGGGTGTATATACAAGATATCATAATTCATTAAAAAAAAAAAAAAAAAGTAAACATCAAGTGGATGAAAACAAGCTTCCAAAAGCTTTGTTGAGTTCCTTTGTGGAGAGGTAATGTAAGAAGAAAGAATGGCCTCACATTTGGCCACCAAAAGGGACCTCAAACTCAAACACAATTTTGATTCTTTTCACCTTAAATTCAAATTAATCAATAAACCTTTCCCTTAATCCGTATAAAAAACGCGTTCCATCACGACCACATTCATATATGTTAAACTCGTCTCATCTATTTTTTTTTTCAATTTAGTCCCTTGAGTTGTAACATTTTTCAATCATGCCCTTCGTCTCGGTAAGCGTTAAATTCAAGGGCTACTAAATACGAAAATTCTAAAGAGGTACACGTGTACGGCTAAGATGGTAGGGCTGCTTGAGAAGGATTGATGCTTGGTGAGATTGTACAAAATGTGTTTCCTCCTAAAAATCTATTAATATCATGGGCAGAAATATGGGATATAGGGCAAATTTGTAATATGGGATATAACATAAGGGTGTTTTGGGTAGTGAAAAATGAACTGTTTCTTCCTCTTAATGCTGTTTATATAAGAAGTGAATGTGTACCATTGAAGGTGCAATAGATTGAGCCAACTCTTTCTCTCTCTATAAGTTCTTCACTTCTGAATCTCCACTCTCCTTCAACATCACAAAAAAGGTATGGTCAATATGAACTAAATGAATCTTCTTCCACAATTATGAATGTCAAACCAATGTTTTTATGTCACCACTAGGAAGAAAGAAGGTTGGAGGCGACATGGAGAAGACAACGAGTTCATTAGCTCTAGCGAGGACGAAATCCGATCAACTTTTGGAGAAGGTGGCAGCAGCATTCAAGTCTCCGACGTCGAGCAGCGAGGTGAACGGTGGGGTGGTGGGGGAGAGTGGCAGCACAACCCTCTCGAGGAAGTCGAGTAGGCAGACGTTGACAGCTCCTTCACCAGGGCGTGGCAGTGGCAGCGGTGCTCGAAATACACACATCAGGAAGTCCAGGAGTGCACAGCTGAAGCTGGATTTGGATGATTTGGGCAGTGGTGCAGCTTTGAGTAGAGCTTCAAGTGCTAGCTTGGGTTTGTCATTCTCCTTCAATGGCTTCACTTTGCCACCTGATGAAATTGCAGATTTTAAGCCATTCAGTGATGAAGATATACGTAAGTCGTTCTTAATTTATGTTTTGCTAATTTTGAAGATTTTTCGTCGTCGTCGTGTTCATCGTCATCTACTTTCTTGTCATGTTCGTGTTTTCGTCCAACTTTTTTGATATGGTCCACACAATGTGTTGAGTTAAGGCAGAAAGAGTTGAAGATGAGAGAGCGTTCGGGTATGAGTCATTCGGAAGAGTTCGCTAGAAACCTATACTCATTTTTTTCTGGTCCCCTTTTTGTTTGATAAAGAGAAAGTGTCATGGTTTCCCTTACAATGGCAAAACTAAAAATGGTTGTAGCAATAAAAGCTCTCAAATCTTGTGGTTGTCTGTCTGACCTTCTGCCTCTCTCTCTCTCTCTCTAGTCATACCAATTTATGTTCATAATACTTAAACTCAGAATAAAATAAATTACTATTGTTTTATATTTTGGCTCTATTGTTAATAACCCGCCTCCGAATTCAAGTACTGTAAGTACAAATTTGGAGTTTTTCCCTGTACGTTTTCCACACCCTTATAAAAAATGTTTCGTTTTCCTCGATGTGGGATCTCATAATTCATCCTCATTCAGGGTCCAGCGTCCTCGCTGACACACCGCTCGGTGTCCACCCCTTTGGGGTTAAGTGTCCTCGCTGGCACATCGCCCAGTGTCTGGCTTTGATACAATTTATAACAGTCCAAAACTACCTCTTGTCCTCTTTGGGTTTCCCCCTCAAGGTTTTTAAAACGTTTCAGCTAGGTAGAGGCTTTCACACCCTTATAAAGAATATTTCGTTCCCCTCTCCAACCGACGTGAGATCTCACGAAAACTTGAAAAAGAAAAGGCTATTAGTAGGAACTTGGAATCAAACTAGCAGAGTGACCCATGGCCCACAAATTTAGATATGTTTTGTGTTATTTAATGGAAAAGTCAAGTCCTTGAAGACTTCAATTTCATATTTATAGGCTCAAATTCCCTACCTACCTTTGACTCCTGCCCTGTATATCTAGTTGACATTTTTTACTCTTCCCGACTGCTTTCAGTCCATTATTAGCTACCAAAAAATGTCATTAAGGCACTAAGTGTATGTTAGTCACTAATTAAGGAATTGGTTATAAATAGAGTGAATCAAGCTCGAGTTAACTCGGAAGGGAGAGGTCCGAGTTCATCAAACTACATGGGGGTGTTCGTTTGAATTTTCGTATTTTGCAAGTTATCAGTATATTTTCAAGAATCAATCAAGTAGCTTGGGGTAAAATCCCAATTCAACCGTTTAACATCTATATGCATATAATATAACAGCAGAGGATGTAGAAGCAGGAACAGGCAAGACCAAATTTCAAACAGAACCAACCATGCCCATTCAGCTCAAGGTAAATAAAGTGTTCTTTCATCATTGAAATACAGTGATTTCTCCCACAAAACATGGCCACCTAAATCTTTGATAATAAAAAAAAAACAACAAAAAGACAAAAAAACAAAGAATGTTTTCAGAATTGTATGTGTTTGTTTTGTTGATAGCAAATGAACTTATGTCTATCTATTTGGACAGGCAAAAGACAGGAAGATTGATGTAGAGATAAAAGCACAACCCCCATAGAACATGGCTAAGCTAGCATGCAAATTATAGCATGGTCAGGTTCAGTCTTGTACGAGGTTTCATTTTATATGATAATTCATGTACAAGACTCATCCCATCTTTCCACCTAACTTAGAGAACATAAAAAGCAGCAGAAACATAACTAAAAAACTTCAAAAGGATAATTGTCCTCTTGTAATCTTAGATTAGCCCATTTTTTTAAATATTTAGTTCATGCTCGTCAAAAGAATCAGGTTGTTTAAGACTCGAAGAAGCTAATCAACGCTTACGGACCTACTTCCATTTCTTTAGGAAAACATAGCCATCTCTAACTTTTACTGAACTCATCCTATTGTCTGGATCAAATATTTTGCAGTTCACGGATGTTACTTATAAAGTAATCATAAAAGGATTGCGGACAAATGTGGAGAAGGAGATTTTGAATGGTATTACCGGTTTAGTAAACCCTGGTGAAGTTCTGGCCTTAATGGGACCTTCAGGAAGTGGCAAGACAACATTGCTCAATCTGCTTGGAGGACGGCTCATACGGTCTACAGTTGGTGGTTCGATTACGTACAATGATCAGCCATACAATAAGTTCCTGAAAAGCAGGCAAGATTTCTAGTCAGAGTTCATGATACAATTAGAAAATACTGATGTAGAACGGTAATTAAGAAAATAAAATGGCATTACAGGGTAGGATTCGTGATGCAGGAGGACGTTCTGTTTCCCCACTTGACGGTGAAAGAAACATTGAGATATGCAGCTTTGCTTCGACTGCCAAAAACATTGACAAAAGAGCAGAAGGAAAAGCGTGCGGTCGATGTCATATATGAGCTGGGCCTTGAAAGGTAAGGATTTGCAGCTTTTTCTAATGGAAGCATAAGATATACATCCTTCTAGATTAGGCGCTCACCGATATAGCCTCTGCAGGTGCCAGGATACAATGATTGGTGGCTCCTTTGTCCGTGGAGTTTCAGGTGGAGAAAGGCGTCGAGTCTCTATAGGCAATGAGATTCTAATCAATCCGTCACTGCTGTTTCTTGACGAACCGACCTCGGGCTTGGATTCTACAACTGCATTGAAAATTGTTCAGATTTTACATGAGATAGCTGAAGTATATATCATAAAATGCACGTTCTTCTTCTGTTTTGCTGATTAGCTTCATCATAGAATGATTAAGTTTTTCTTCAATGGCAGGCGGGGAAGACCGTGGTGACAACGATTCATCAACCATCAAGCAGACTATTTCATAAATTTGACAAGCTAATTCTTCTTGGAAAGGGAAGCTTGATCTATTATGGCAAAGCAGCTGAAGCAATAAACTATTTCTCATCTATAGGATGTTCCCCACTAATTGCAATGAATCCTGCTGAGTTCTTGCTGGATCTTGCAAATGGTAACCTGAATGATGTGTCTGTTCCATCAGAGCTAGAGGATAAGGTGCAAATAGAGAATTCTGAGGCTGACAGTACACAGGATAAGCCTTTACCAGTTCTTGTGCAAGAGGTATGTTTAATCTCGACTTCTTTAGCTTTGATTTTAATACGATGGATTGATTTGAATACAATAATCTTTGCAGTATCTGGTGGAGGCTTACGAGACGAGAATTGCAGAAACAGAAAAGAGGAAGATGTTGGTACCTCTGACGCTCGACGAAGAGCTGAAATCGAAGGTAACATATTCGAAAAGGCAATGGGGAGCGAGCTGGTGGGAACAATACTCGATTCTGTTCCGGAGAGGAATCAAAGAAAGACGTCATGAATACTTCAGCTGGCTGAGAATCACTCAAGTTCTTGCCACCGCCATAATTTTAGGATTACTGTGGTGGCATTCGGATAGCAGCACTCCGAAAGGCTTGCAAGATCAGGTAATTCAACTCCTCCATTGTTGTACAAACTTTGAAGCTTGAAATTAAGCTTTGATTTTCTGTTCATGAATGTAATAAGATAAAATTACATTTCGTAGGCAGGATTATTGTTCTTCATAGCAGTGTTCTGGGGGTTCTTCCCTGTGTTCACAGCAATATTCACATTTCCTCAAGAAAGAGCAATGCTGAGCAAAGAAAGAGCAGCTGATATGTATAGATTGAGTGCTTACTTTTTGGCAAGAACCACTAGTGATCTTCCTCTTGATCTCTTGTTGCCTATACTTTTCCTTCTCGTTGTCTACTTCATGGCAGGCCTAAGGCTTAGTGCTGCTCCTTTCTTCCTCACCATGGTCACTGTCTTCCTCTCCATTGTGGCTGCTCAGGTATGCCTTCTTCTTCTTCTTTGGAGCTCATTTGGTTTGTTTGGAAGACTAATGTGAAGGAACTCTTCAAACATAGGGGCTTGGTTTGGCCATTGGAGCTTCACTCATGGACGTCAAGAAGGCCACGACTTTCGCCTCCGTCACCGTCATGACCTTCATGCTTGCTGGTGGATTCTTCGTACAGGTAAGATTATATTCTATTATAATCTCTAAACTTTGGTTTTTAGTTCATATACTTTGAACAAAGAACAAACCTGCATCTGTAGCCTTTGCTATCAACACTTTTGGGTGAAACTTTTGCAGCAAGTTCCAGTGTTTGTATCTTGGATCCGCTTTTTGTCATTCAACTATCACACGTACAAGCTCCTTCTAAAGGTGCAGTACAATAACATCATACCTGCCGTGAACGGTATGAGAATGGACAATGGAGTAGTTGAGATTACTGCACTAGTCGCCATGGTTTTCGGGTATCGTCTCCTGGCTTACATTTCGTTGAGGAGGATGAGGCTTCACTCAGGAAGTTAATATAACAGAAACGCGTGATTCGCTACAAGAACATTCAGAGAATTGGTTTACTTGAGCTTGTATTTGAGTTGCAAGGTCTAACAAGTAGTAAGAATCTCCATTTTGGAAACTTTATTGGTATTGTACTCCTAAAAGAAGGAAACTTACCCTCCGAAACGGGTGATAGCATCGAAGGAAAAATGAACACGTTACTGTCGGTTTGGCTTGCTCATGGAGGTGCTTTTCACTTCAGCATCTAGCTAGAACAGTTGCATCCAAATATAGCCTGAAACAGTAGAGTTTAGTTCTCAATCCATGATCATAGAATGTTGGAAGAAGTTTTCATTTTCTTTCTAATAAGAGAAACATTCTGTTCAAATGTTCTTTTTTGGTCCAAACACTCTTTTTCTATTCGTTGACAAATTGGTTACTGATGCATGAATCGTAAATGTATGAATATGAAGTTACCTACTCGTGCTCTATCTCTAAACAGTTAACGCAGTGGTTGTTACACAGCTAATGTGAGAACCCACATCGGTCGGAGAGTAGAACGAGTCATTCCTTATAAAGGTGTGGAAACCTCTTCCTAGTAAACGCATTTTAAAACTGTGAGGCTAACATCAATACATAACGGGTCAAAGCAGACAATATTTATTAGCAGTGGGTTTAGGCTGTTACAAATGGTATCAGAGCCAATCATCAAACGGTATGCTAGTGAGGACGCTAGGCCCCAAGGGGGTGGAATGTGAGATCCCATATCGGTTGGAGAGTGGAACGAAACCTTCTCTATAAGGGTGTGGAAACCTCCCCCTAACAGACGCGTTTTAAAACCTTGAGGGAAAGCCCAAAGAAGACAATATTTATAGAAGTGGGCTTGGGCGGTTAGAGTTAACAATATAAAGCTATTACGCGACGGACTAAAGGGGGGATTTCTTTTCAATCCCCGACAAAGTAGAAAGAATCAGGGGCAGTGAAACTCTAGCCAAACTAAGAAGAAGCTAGATGCCATTAAAAACGTAACCAGAACTCTGAACAAACGAATTGTTTAGTCCATTAAACAAGTAACTCATGTTAGATGAACACGACTCTCCACAATGATATGATATTGTCCACTTTGAACATAAGCTCTCGTGGCTTTACTTTGGACTTCCCAAAAGGCCTCATATCCATAGGAGAGTATTCCTTGATTATAAACCCACCATCATTCATCATTCCCTAAATTAGCCGATGTGGGACTTTTATTCAACAACTCATTCCAGAGACGAGGATCAGCAAAGAAGTTCAGATCTTAAAGTTAAGCAAATCTAACAGCAATTGTCACTTTATCATACTGTATTGCATGAGCTAAACTAGTTTCAATAGACTACCCACATTAGTAAATAATCACGAAGAATCTGGAAAACTCGAAAGAGGTATATAGCTCACCAATATCTGCAGCTACTCGAACTTTTCAGTCCTCAAACTCGCCCCAGAAAAGCCTTCTGGATAACCCCAAATTCTTGCGATTGAACTCAGAATTTCTCGCACATCGCTCTCTGTAATACTCATCGGAGATCAATTAGGGATTATGGCATCAGGGTTTGTTCCTATCTAGAATTCGGGCGTCGCCCAGATGAGAAAACAAAGAAGCTTTACACTCCGAGACCAAGTCACTGAGCTTGTAGCCAGCGGATTGAGAAGTGAACGCCAACCCTAGCATGGAAAGTGAGCGGACAACAGCCATTTTGATCGAACCGCAAAGGAAGCTAAACCAGAGGTAGGGTTTCGATTCGAACCCATGATTTCTTTTCAACATCACACAAAATGGGCGTCCGATTTGCTCTTCTTTAATCGCAGAACCAAAAATGGAAGCTGAAAAATGATTGTTGCGTGGTGCAATTACTTGGCTCGTGGGTGGCGCCGGCGGGTAACACATTTTCCTCACCATAAATGGATTACATTATTTACGGAATATAACAATTACAAACTAAAAGGTCATTTTTCTAAATTTGAAAGAACAAACAAAAATTTAATTAAAATATAAACCAAAATCTATGGATCAAATAAGTTTAAATATTAAAATCTAAAAGTGTATTTTACTCTATATTATAACTAAATTTTATAAATCTAGCATAATGTCACACCAATATTAATATTAGGCTGAATATTATATAATTGATAATTATATTTAGATTGAATATTTATTTAAAAAAATTAATTGTTCATGACGCGGCATCCACGTGTCACTCTTGAAGATAACAGGTTCCATAATACAGCTGCCATACATGCATGATACAACAGCTTTACGTTTCCTTTTTCCTTTTTTTTTTTTCATTAATCACATATTTCCATTAATAATTTATAGATAATATTTATTATTAGTTTTTTTTTTAATTAAGTTATACAATATTATTATTGTATTAAAAGGATAAAAAGAAGAAATAAAAATAAATGAGATTTGTTTAATTTGTATAAATTATTTATAGATAAGGCTAAAATGAATAAATAATGAGGATAATAATATGAGTTGTCTTATTTGGCCGACACGTACTCAACTACACATCCGTCGTCATCGCTGTACTTTCTTCAGAGTTTAAGCCTCTACTCTGTTGACACGTGGATTTAGGCTCCACCTCAGCTTTCTTTATGAACAACGATTTTTTTTTTTTTTTTTTTTTGGAATTTATATAATTTCACACGGCTTCTCAGTTGTCAGGAGTTCGGCGTTTGGTTCAGATAGCGATTCTTTTAGATTCATCCAACGGCTCCACGTTTACGTTACAAAACATTTGACTTTTTTTTTTTCAAACTCAATTTATATTTAATTACTATTAGTATTGGGTCAATTATATCACCAAAATACGTTATAAATATTATTCCGAGAAATGGTTAGTTTTAAAGTCCTTAAAATATCATAATTTAAATATTTTATTATAAAATATGTATACTCAAGAGTAAATATGTTGAATTTTTTTAAAGAATTTTTTTAAAATTTCAATAATATCTATGGGTATTTGAACTCGAGTTTCCGAGAAAAAGTAGAATACTTGATGAAAGAACGGAAAAGCTCTTGCTTTCTAAAATGATGAATATTGAGTCTGTGGAGTTGCAGATACTATAGATCCTATGACTCCCAATCGAGTTGCCTTCCCAAATTTCGATGAGAAGAAAATCAAGTGCATAAGGCTAGGCTGTAAAATGGCCTCTCTCGTGGATCGACATAATAAACAAGTGTTGAGTACTAAATATTTGATTCAGCTTTTATATCTCCAAAACATATAATTTCTAGATATAAGACAATAAATCTATCACATTTTGAGCATAATTTTATAAATAAGACATCTGTTTCATCTAAAGAGTTCACAACTCGATCCATCACTCTAACCAAAAATACTGTCGTATTATATATATATATATATATATAAAAGAAATTAAGTAATTATATACTAATTTTTAGTTGAACATAATCGTGTGAATTGCACGTTTAATATTATATATACCAATTTATAAATTATGAATTCTTAATTTATTGCTAATAAAATATAGAGCAATCAAATTAAATATATGGTGTTATATTTTGACCAAGAAAGCTTCTATTTATTTTATTTTGGCCCCGAAATCATTTTTAACATTATATTATTATTCCAATATTTTAAACAAATTAACGAAAAGAAAATAAATATAGAAAGAGAAAGATAAGATGAAGGATACATTATAACGCTTCTCTGTAAGCTCACCATTTTCGTTCAAAATCCCATAACAGAAATTCCTCCTTTCTCTCTATTCTCCCCCGTTAATAGGATCCTCTCCTCTCGGAATCTTTCAAACCCTCCACTAATCTTCAGATTTCGCCGCCGTCATCTTCGCCTTCCCCGGGCTTCTTATTCTCCCCCTCTGCGCACTCTGTTCTCCGGGCCTGGATTGCTGATTCCCGGCAACTCCAATCTCCGCCGTTACAGCCTCTTCTGTTCTTGATTGTTGTACGATTTCTGCTTGAGGTTTTGTACTTCGATAGCTTCGGGAGGCCTACTTTGTGGGAGGAGGGATTGGAGTTTTGATTTTATTGATTTGTTTTGGTGTGGTTTGCTTTATTCTTTCTCCCGGAGTGGTTTGGATTTGATTTGATTTTGGTTTCGATTTTGATTTTTAGGGTTTTTTGTTTAGGGAGAAGGTTTGAGGGATTTTTCTTGATTCTTTCAGATTTGGAGTTCGTAGTGAGGAATTTCTCTCTTTCGATTTGTGATTTTGCTCGGCGATTTTCTATCGAGACAAGCACAGGCGGAAAATAGAGAGGAGGTTCCGATCAACATCAGTGAGTTCTATCGTTGAGGCTCGCCGAAGAAACGTAATGTCGAATACGGTTATGTTCCGTCCGACATTGTCGAACCCTCGACAAACTCTGATACCGAGCAAATCCGTCTCTGGCACTGTTCGGTTCGCAGAGGTAGCCGGTGGCACGACCGCAGAGTGTGCCGCTGTGTTCTGCTGTTGTCCTTGCATCGCCGTTAACTTCCTCATCCTCGCCATTTACAAGGTTCCGGCCGGCCTCTGCCGCCGCGCTCTGAGGACAAAACACCGACAGAGCGTGAAGAAGAAGAAAGCAATTCATCCGGCGAGGCTCGGCCGATTCCCTGGCGGAGTTCTCGACGATGGGGATATTCAGGTTATTACGATGGAAAAAACGGTGTACTCAGAGGAGGCGGAGAGGAAAGTGGTGGAACTTGAAAAGGAGATGTGGGATATTTTTTACAGTACTGGATTCTGGAGAAGCCCTTCACAGAGAGATCAAATTTCAAGCTCTAATTGAGAAACGATTCCTCCGTTTTCTTCCCTAATTCCTCTGCAAAATTTCCTAAAAAATGAATGAAAAGGGAAATTTCTCCCTCTTCTTCACACTTTTCTGCGTTTGAATTTAATTTAATTTAATTTATTTTTTTCAGAATCAAAGTTCTTCACCTTTTTTCTCATTCTCATGCTGTCAATCTTCCCCAAAAAACATGTACTTCGCTCTCCCTCTCTCTCTCTCTCTCTCTCTCTCCCTCTCTCTCTCTCTCTCTCTCTCTCTCTCTCTCTCTCTCTCTCTCTCTCTCCCTTTTCATTTTAATTATCTTCTACGAACGCCAAACCAATATTTGGATTTATTATTTTTTATTTGTAGTAATTTGTGTTAGGCTTGAATGATTTTTCCCCCAAATTTTCGTTTTAATTTTTCTATTTAGTTCATTTTAACTTTAAAATAGTTTTTTAAATTTTAATTTAAAAAGATTAGGAGGAATATTTTGAATACAAAATTGAATATATATTTACATTTTTTTATAAATTTGTAAGACCTAAAATGATTCGAAAGTTTATGGAATAAAATTTTAATTCAATCAATTTTTTATATTTCATTTCATTTTTTGTCAATTTGTGTGATAATACTCTATCAAAATTTATATTAATTCCAACAAAAAGATAGATATTAAATTTAATTTTTTTATTTTAATACGTTACATTATTCACCTAGTAAGTTTGAATTCACTAGTTTAATTAATCATATAATTTATTAGGTAGAGAAAATAATTGTTTCAAATTCTAATTAATTACTTTCTTTTCAAATAAATTATTATAATAGATTAATTACAATAATTTAACAATATACGTTACAACTCCACCCACGGAATTTTTTTTAAATATATATATATAGACTCGTTCAATTTAATAGATATATGATCTTTATATGTTGTGGCTAGTTTCATTTTTATCGTAAATAACTTTTTTTTTTTTATCGTATTTTTTCCACCACGCATGATAGGAAGAAATATAAGGACGTGGCAGTTAAAAATTATGATGGAAAAAATAAGATAAACGAAGAAAAATAAATAAATAATCACTTTGAAAAAAAACATAGACTAAAATTAAATAAATAAATAAACAGCAACAAAATGAGAGGAAAATAGGATTTAAATTATAAAAAAAATGTAATAAAAGTTAGAAAAAGAAAATAATTTCGAGTAGTTGGAAAGGATAGTCAAAAGCATTGAAGGAAAGCAGTTTCTCTGCACACCATGTGCTCTCAACAGTCATTTTCCAACTGCAAAAATGTTTTCCTCAGGTGCTTCTCCTTTGTTTTTATTATTATTTTTGTACCATAAAAAAAAACATCACAAGATTCAACCTATCATCTCGTCTTAGTAGCATTTTTAGTTGTTGCCTCGACCCGTATGCCATCTATTCCAATCCTTTGCAAACTCGTTTCTATATCGAGCTCCACTTAATAGTTCAAACTTAACTTCCTGTTAGTAAATATTGTCAGTTTTGGCCTAGTATGAATCTGCAACCTCGAAGCCCAAGCCCATTGTTAGAGGGTATTGTCCACTTTGACCTGTTACATACTACTACTGTTAGTCTCGTGATTTTAAAAAACACATTTTAGCTTAAGTTTCGCACTCTTCTAAATAATATTTTGTTATTGTTTCTAACCGGAAGAACCCACTCATCAAAATAAGAGCTTATAAAGATTCGATTAACATTTTTATTCTTATATAATGATAAAAAAACACGTTAAGATTTTATATAAATTTTAAAATTAAAGTTTAATTTAAATAATATTAACTGAGATTGATTTGATTTGGGTTATTTAACATTAAACCTATGGATTTTAATGAAATCCACATTCATGTTTTGCTGGCAGTGTCCAACCAATCATTGCCTGCCATTGCAGATTAATACTTTTTAAATTTGTATATATTAAATTTAATAAAATCCACATCACTTTAGAATAATAGGAATGGATTATATTCTATAATTTAAAATTTAAAATTTTTAATTTTATTTAAATGATTTTATCTATAAAACCTTTTCTAATCTTATTTTAAATGATTTTAATGCTGGGGATATGGAGCGGATGCTAGATTTGATAGAGATATATCTGTTAAATTATATTTTGGGTAAATTGAAATCATATATATGGACGGCTGAATATAAACGATTTAGTCAATATTTTCATTGTATTTTTTCTCTGTTCTTTTGTGTTCATTTTGATGGAGTGTGTAACAATCCAAACAATTGGTATCAGAGCTAACGACCGATGGTATCAGAGCTAACAATCGATGGTATTGATCGTAACATTTAGCACGTGCTTTGCTATTGTGAAAAAACTACATATTTTCGTTTCTTGTTAAACGTTATTTTGCTTAATTAAATTAGGGTCTAAAAGTTTTTTTTTGTTTTTTTTTTGTTTTGTTTTTTTTTTTTTTTTTTTT
>NW_019268520.1:5423417-5427608 GCF_002738365.1 Cucurbita moschata
TTTTTTTTTTTTTTTGTTGTTGTAAGGATCAGACATTGAGGTTCTCTCCAGTCTCCAATGCTTTGATGGTGGGTTTGTTTCCCAACACAGAATGATTTTTAATGGATAATAAAGGGTTAGAGAGGGAGAGAGGCTAAAGCAACAACAATCCCATTATTAAAGGTAAAAGGGGAATTTATTTTGTGCTTTTCTTTTCTCTCTTTTTCTCTCTGATTATCATTTTTTTCTTCCTCTTTTTTCCTCGGTGGATTCTGCGGGTATTAAGATTTGTTGATATGTTCCCCTAGCAGAGGTTTTCTCTGGGAGTGAGGGGATTTTATGAGCTCGATCTGATACTTTTAATGGGGTTTTTGGGTTGAATTTCTTCGATTCATCGTCTCGGATTGTTTCAATTTCTTAATCGAGGTAAACCCGTAAGTTGTTCGTCGAGATTATTCGTTGCGATCTGATGCGATCTTTAATTTTTGTTGGATACCATTTTCCCGCTCTTTAGCTTCAAATTTGTTTTGGAGTTATTTGGAAATCGAATCTTGTTCTATGTTATTTGATCGAAGAGATGGATTGATTTAAACTTGCGAACCCTGTTTGTTTTGTTTAGATTTCATCGGTTTGTGTTTAATGGTTTTTAGGTATTGGAGATGGAGGAAGAGACGGATCCTGAGAATCGTTTGACATCTGCTGCTGCTTTTGTCGAAGGCGGGATTCAAGAAGCTTGTGATGATGCTTGCAGCATCTGCCTTGAGGAGTTTTGTGAAACTGATCCTTCTACGGTACGATGGTTAACCCGTTTTTGTTTATTGATTGACTGTACTTTCTTTTTCTTGATCCAAAAACAATATTAATTATGAACACGGTAGTAGATTGGAGTTGGATTTCTTATGATTCTTTTGTTGTCTTTCATGTAGGTTACTGCTTGCAAGCATGAGTTTCATCTCCAATGCATCCTTGAGTGGTAATTTTTGAAATGTTGCATACACCTGACTAGGAACACCTGTTTAAGTTTGGTTGTTTTGTTTATCCAGCATTTTCAATGCTCTAGGGGTAGAGTCTTGTTTCATGGATTGAATTGTTGCTGTGAGATCTCGTGTAAAATGTATTATAAATTGTGAAATTCCACATCGATTGGAGAGGGTAACGAAACATTCTTTATAAGGGTGTGAAAACTTCTACCCAGCAGACGCCTTTTAAAAACCTTAAGGGGAAACCCGAAAGGGAAAACATAAAGAGGACAATATCTACTTGGTGTGGGCTTAGGTTGTTACAAGGGTATCAGAGCCTGACACCAGGAGGTGTGCTAGCGAGAACGCTGGGTCCCGAATGGGGTGGATTATGAGATCCCACATTGATTGGAGAGAGGAACGAGTGCCAGCAAGAACGCTGGGCCCCGAAAGGAGGTGGATTGTGAGATCCCACATTGATTGGAGAGAGGAACGAGTGCTAGCGAGGACGCTGGGCCCCCGAAGGGAGGTGGATTGTGATATCCCACATTGATTGGAGAGAGGAACGAGTGCCAACGAGGACGCTGGGCCCCGAAAGGAGGTGGATTATGAGATCCCACATTGATTGGAGAGATGAACGAGTGCCAGCGAGGACGCTGGGCCCCGAAAGGAGGTGGATTGTGATATCCCACATTGATTGGAGAGAGGAACGAGTGCCAGCGAGGACACTGGGCCCCGAAGGGAGGTGGATTGTGATATCCCACATTGATTGGAGAGAGAAACGAGTGCCAGCGAGGACGCTGGGCCTCGAAGGGAGATGGATTGTGAGATCCCACATTAGTTGGAGAGGGGAACGAAACATTCTTTACAAGGGTGTGGAAACCTCTCCCTAAGTTTTAAAAACCTTGACGGGAAAACGGACAATATCTGCTAGCGGTGGGCTTGGGTTGTTACATTATGTGTGATGCATGTGGAACTTAGGTGGAACTTAGGTTACATGTAGCGTGTGTCTAGAGAAGCAACTTGATAAAGTTGCCCATTGGGACTGGCGGAGAAACTATACATATGAAATTGAATTGGTCTTTTGATGATATGCAAGGTGCCAGAGAAGTTCTCAATGCCCAATGTGCTGGCAAGCTATCAGCCTGAAGGATCCCTCCAGGTTCACTTTTCTACTTCCAGATGATGCATCTACAGTTCTTCCTGTTTTACATATTATGGGGTATGTTTACTCGTCTATGTTATTGCAGTCGAGAGTTGTTGGAGGCGGTCGAACGGGAGAGGAATATAAGAGCAACTCCTGTGAGAAATACTGCTGTGTTTCATCATCCAGCTCTTGGCAATTTCGAGTTGCAACATGTTGGTTTATCTTCTAACTTTTACAAATTTTCAAGGTTTGATGATATTTGAACTATTCAAGACGATGCTTTGTTCTAATGCAGCTACCTCTGGGCGTTAATAACACCGAGCTTGAAGAGAGAATAATTCAACATCTGGCTGCAGCTGCTGCGATGGGGAGGACACACCATATTGGTAGACGAGAAGTGCAGAGGAGTCGGTCATCTTCTCATGGACATCCTCAGTTCTTGCTTTTCTCCACTCATCCTGGTGCGCCTCCTTCTGAGCATGTTTCGGCCTCTGGAGTAGACACTGAGCCAGCTGGTACTACAGTTGCTAGTCCTTCGAGCCCACGAACACCTCATGGGGATGAACCATCTCAGCATATTGCACAGTTTCCGTCCATTCGGACTGATCAAGTTTCTCGCTCAGCATCGGTATCTAACTATTCAGCCAATGTACGAGGAGATACATCTGACGTTCGGTATACAGTTTTTTCAAAATGATTCTTGTTATGGCTTCTTTGATGCTAGCATTCTTTTAATACCGATCCTTCATTCACAGAATCTCCACTAGAGATTCTCCATCTCCAAATCTGGATAGAGCTGGGCCATCTGAATTTCAGTCATTCTCGGAATCTCTAAAATCAAGACTTAATGCAGCGTCCACAAGGTACGTGTCAAATTCTTAATGAATATAGTGAAGTTTCCAGACTCGATCACGAGCTCACCCACATTGCACATGTAAAGAAGTCACAACTAGCAAGCAAATGATGTGCTTATATGATATATGTAACTGTATGTGCAAGAGTTTAGATGATGCTCTTATTCTTGAACTGTTCTAAGAGCTTTCTTGTACTAAAGGTACAAAGAATCAATTTCAAAGAGTACTAGAGGGTGGAAAGAGCGGCTATTCTCACGCAGCACGTCCATGTCGGAATTTGGTTCTGAAGTTCGAAGAGAAGTAAACGCAGGAATTGCCAGTGTATCACGTATGATGCAACGTCTCAAAACCGGAGAGGATGGTATTACGAATCAAGATTCTAATGAGCAGGGTGGCCACACTAGAAGGGAGAGCAACGCACAGAACTCTTTAAACGGCAGCAGTGCTCCAACTTCTTGTGCTGCAGCATCTGCTGAGCGTTAGGTCATTACATATTAATTTTGGGAAATGCATTGGTCGTCAGCATCTTATTTCTGAAGGTGAGTAGCTAAACACTATACCGTCTAGCTTGTTGTTTGGTTACATATGAGTTCCTCTTAATTTGCTTCTTATTGGAGTCTGATGCAACCTTATGCATACTGCAACTAGTTTTTTGTTTAAAATGACTCCACTTCTTTCTTTCTTTCTCCTTCATCTCAATTTTAAAAGTTGCCCTTCATAACCTCCCAACTTTCTTGAAAAAACAACCGAGGGTGGAATTGCTTTATGTAACAGCCAAAACCCACCGCTAGCATGTTTGTCCTCTTTTTTTCTTCAAGGTTTTAAAAACGTGTCTGCTAGGAAGAGGTTTCTACATTTTTACAAAGAATGCTTCGTTCTCCTCCCCAACTGAAGTGGGATCTCACACCTTACTTCCTTCAAAGCTATAAAAAATTCTTTCATCTCTCTTTCAATCGTCCTTACTTGAATTGGATCTCTGCTTGTTTGGGTTGTACTTCCACACCCTTGAGATCTCTGCTTGTTTTGATCTGATGTGAAGATGAACTATCTATCAGGTGAACTATATATATGTATATACCTCCAGACTTGATATTCAGAGGAACACGAACCAAACCGACGTGACACCTTTGCAGACAAAAAGGGACAAAGAATTTCATGTGTAGAGAGAGAGAGATTGATGTTGTTGATTGTTGTCTGAACTGAAAGATACAATAAGGAAGAAAGGAGGGGGGGGGGGGGGGGGGGGGGGGGG
>NW_019268520.1:5428207-5434688 GCF_002738365.1 Cucurbita moschata
GGGGGGGGGTGGAGAGGAGAAGGGAGTTTGGGAGAAAAGCTTCACATCTATAGACATCTTGTATGAATGTATCTAACCTTTTCTATACATAAAATACTAACCTTTTCTATAGACATTTGTTGTTGATTGTTCTTTTGGAGAAACTGGATGTTAATATCTTTTGTGATTGCTTTGTTTGCTTCTTTTCATACCTGGGATCATTGTTCTTATTTGTATTAGATTTTGGATTCGAAAACTGGTTATGTTTGTGTGAGATCCTACCTCAGTTGGAGAGGGGAACAAAATGTTCCCTTATAAAAGGTGTGGAAACTTCTTTAGACGTGTTTTAAAACTTTGAGAAAAAGCCTTTACAAATAAGAGAGGAAAATATGTGCTAGGTGTGAGCTTGGACTATTACAAATGGTATTAGAGTTAGACACTGGGCGGTGTGCCAGTGACAACGTTGAACCCTAGTGATATCCCACATTGGTAGGTGAACGAGACTTTCCTTATAAAGGTGTGGATTGAGGAACCCTTCTTCCTTGACGAGAAGCCTTATAAGGGAAAGACAAAACCTTGAGGGACCCGTCTCCCTTTTAAGGAAAAGCCGACAATATCTGCAAATAGTGGGTTTGGACGGTTAATGGTAAAAAAACAATTAACGACTCTATTATACGTAACTTTATTTACTTCTTTTTTTAGGTTAAAAATACATAATGTTTATGATATGGTGGTGGATTTTTAAGAATAAGTGATGAAGTTATTAGGACTTATTAACTAAACTTTTATTATGTATTTTAGATATTTGTTTGAATTAATTTGGTTAATTTAAAATGAATTATATGAGTCACTCCCATCATTCTCATCGTTTTTCTTCCCATAGTAATGGCCTCTATAGCCATTTCCTCATCCCTACTCCTTTTATTTATTAATTAATTGATATATTTTTCTATTTAATTCATTCATTGAATTTTGATTTTCAATTTTCAATTGTAATATTTATGTTTTAAATTAATTTATTTTAGCGACAACTGCTTTTATTTGAAAGTCCTATTTGTTCTCTCTGCACCCACACCCTCACCAACTACCAAATATTTTTAACATCACCGACAGAAAAAATTACCTCTTAAATAATAATATAATAATAAATTCTTATTAATCTTAGGAAATATAATTTTTGTAATTAGAAAGCTTATTAATTTCATGAAAATCAATTCATGCACAATCAAGTCTAATTAGACCCTTTAATATCTCTCTTTTTTTAATAATTGGAAAAATTAGTCATTAAAACAAATATATATATATATTCTTTTATTGAAATAAAGTTTTAAGCATCATGTCACCATTCCACTATTAGATTTACATAACCTTACTAAGCAAGGAATATGAGTTGAAATTAAAACCTTTCAAATATTAATTATATAAATCTTAAAAAAGTAGAAAAATCTCTTCTTTTTTTTTTTTATCGTAAATTTACCAAATAAAATATTATTATGTGTATGGAATAAATTATAAAACTTATATCTTTTTGAAAATTGATCGAACTTTAAAGAAAATAAATATATCTTTTTTTTAATTATGAGATTTATAAGAGTTATTTATATAATAATTGAAATTTAATGAAAATTAGAACTTGAAAAGTTTTTAAAAAGAAAATAAAAATTGGTGGGAAAGTGAAGTAAAAGGTGAGCCAAAGCCGACGGCTGACGGCGACAACTAACCTCCCGGCGGGTGAAACGTCGCCACCGCACGACCAAATATTGATTTTAAAAAAAAAAATTAATTACGGTACGAAACGACGTCGAAGGACGAACCTCTCTTCACTCGCGCTGAAAGGTGCGTGAATTACACGAGGGAGTTGGCGTGGAATGAAGGCTAGTAATGTCACCGACAGTTCGCCTTTAATTTAACACCTTGCTCTTCCCACGTGCCTTTTCTGTCGGCTCGCTCGGCTCACTCACTCTCTCTCTCTCTCTCTCTCCTAATTTTATTTTTAGTAATAATTGTTCTAATTAATGCACAATTAAGCAACTACGCATAAATTAATAACACAAATAATTTTCCGAATTATGTATAAATCTGATTTTATATGCAATTCAATGTTGATTTGTAGATCGTCTTTATTGATATTTTATTCCCACCTTTATTTTCTTTTTCTAATTTGTCAACTCTTTTTAATATTTTTTTCTCATCATTTTTTATATTTCACAAATGAAAATATTGAAATAATTAAAGATTTATACAGTTTTTTAAAATAAAAATGAGTACATAAAAAATGAAAATTTGAGCAATAAATATTTGGAGTATAATTTTTTTTTTTTAAATGTGGGTATCAATTAATTTTTTTTTTTAAAATTATAATGTAGAAATAATTTAAAATGTGGACGGGACACAGTACCCGGCGCAGCGCGGCGTGGGTGGAGCTGAGCGCCGGAGGAAGAAGGAAGGAGAAAAGGAAGCTGAGCAGGTAGTGTCAATGTCGCTGCCGTGTGGGTCCTTAAGGCCAGCCTGTTCTCTCTCTCTCTCTCCTTCTTTCTCTCTCCTTTTTGCCCTAAAAAGTCTTCTTCTTCTTCCTTCTTCTTCCTCATAGCTTTCCCTCTCTCTCTCCTCTTTCTCTCTCTTCCTCCATTATTACTCTCTCTCTCCCTTTGTCCCCACTGTCACTTCCCCTTCTCTCACCGACACCGACGCTTTCCCCTCCTAATATTTTCCCGCTTTCTTCTCCATTTCCATTTCACCATTCTTCTCTGAGCGCCATGGATTCCACCTCCAATGGCGTCTCTCTCATTTTCCTCTTTCTCTCCCTTCTTTCCCTTTCCCCATTCTCCTCCGCCGCCCTCCGCCGTGACCCACTTCCCAAATCCCCTTCCTCTCCCGCCACTCCGATCAATTCCAACTCCATCCTCGTCGCCCTTCTTGATTCCCACTATACTGAACTTGCGGAGCTCGTTGAGAAAGCCCTCCTGCTCCAAACCCTAGAGGACGCGGTTGGGAACCACAATCTCACCATTTTTGCGCCCAGAAATGAAGCCTTAGAACGCGAATTGGACCCTGAGTTTAAGCGATTCCTTCTCGAGCCACGGAATTTGAAATCCCTTCAAACCCTTTTGATGTCTCACATTGTTCCTAAAAGGGTTGGGTTCAATCAATGGCCTCAACACAGTTCTTCGCCGATTCGACATCGGACATTAGGGGATTCCCATTTGGATTTGAAGAACTCCGATTCCGGTAAGAGAATCGTTGATTCTGCCGAGGTTGTTCGTCCTGATGATGTTGTTCGTCCCGATGGTGTGATCCACGGAATCGAACGGCTTCTGATTCCCCGTTCTGTGCAAGAGGATTTCAACCGACGGAGAAATTTGCAGTCGATTTCCGCCGTTTTGCCGGAAGGTGCACCGGAAGTCGACCCACGTACTCACCGGTTGAAGAAACCGGCTCCATCAGTCCCCGCCGGAGCGCCACCCGTTTTGCCAATCTACGACGCTTTAGCTCCAGGCCCTTCTCTCGCTCCTGCACCAGCTCCCGGCCCCGGAGGACCCCACCACCACTTCGACGGCGAGCGGCAGGTGAAGGATTTCATCCACACGCTGCTACATTACGGCGGCTACAACGAGATGGCTGACATTTTAGTGAATTTAACATCTCTGGCTACAGAGATGGGGAGATTAGTCTCAGAAGGCTACGTTCTTACAGTCCTCGCTCCAAACGACGAAGCCATGGCGAAGCTGACAACAGATCAGCTGAGCGAACCAGGGGCACCAGAGCAGATCATATACTACCATGTAATCCCGGAGTACCAAACAGAGGAAAGTATGTACAATGCCGTACGGCGATTCGGGAAAGTCCGGTACCAAACGCTCCGGCTGCCACACGCCGTCATGGCACAGGAGGCCGATGGGTCAGTGAAATTCGGACAAGGTGAAGGCTCTGCTTATCTGTTCGACCCCGACATATACACAGATGGTCGGATTTCAGTGCAGGGCATTGACGGTGTTCTGTTTCCATTGGAGGAGGACAAACCTGCAGAGAAGAAATCAAATTCAGCTCTTAAAGTTGCAACTAAACCAAGAAGAGGTATAATTTCTTCTTCATTATTCTCTTATGCATTATAGAACTGATGAACACTTCTTAGTGATGATATTGAATTGCTTATTGAATCTCTGCTAAGTATTTTTGTGGGTTGATTTAATTCTTGATGCTAAGATGAACTTGTTCATAGATTGTAGAATCATGTTCTTGAGTTCTAAGTAGGTCGAATAAGATTTGTTGCTTCGATATGCATCAATAAGTAGGTCGATTTGTTGCTTGGATATGCATCGATCATCGGAAAAACAGTATAGTTCGATGAATGAGTTCAAATTATGGTAGCTACGACACGACAAAACATATCATGTCGGGCATCTTGAGCTGAAATCTACATAGTTTGTGTTGTTGTTAATGAAGTTCAATTATTTGAATTCCTTTGCTTAGTTGGGTTTTTGTCATCACACTCCAAATACCGCAATAAGCTTGAGAAACACTCCACATTCTCCTTTTTCCCCACCACCCAATTGTTATTAGCTTACAACAGCCTGTATATCATTGTTCTTATTCTTTTCCCCACAAATGCTCCTCCTTCTTTACTTGACTTTGGTTAAGAATCCGACCGATGTAACGGGGTCGGTCGGTTTGACTTACTGTTACCTCAACTCGATCATAGTCCTCAATAACACTGTTTTTTTCTACGAATTATGGCAGGGAAGCTGATGGAACTTACATGTAGTATGCTTGGAGCCTTTGGACAGGACTCTCATTTCTCTTCATGCCAATGAAAATAAAAGCTACCAATGTTCATACCCCAAAAAACAAGAAAAATAACGTCCAAAGGACGAGTAAAGTAAATGGTAAGCGTTTGCGATTTAGTCCCTATAGTTTTAAAAGTTTATAATTTAGTCCCTTACATGGTTTTTATTTGTGGGTTTTGATGCAGCTATTAAATGGGGGTGTTTGTAAAGCGTTTAGTGGAGTGGAAAGATGATTGGGGAGCAAGAAAATGCAGAAATTTTCTCGAGAAAATCCGCAGAGGATGATTTGAGTCTTTTTTATTTTTTTTTTATTTTTTATTTTATTTTACATTGTTAGGTAAATACACTGTAATTACATATAAATATTTTTTTTTCCTTTAAATTTTTAATTTTTTGGGTTAATATTTTTCTGTCAATTATTTATGCATGTTTGAAAATATTATTGTAAAAAAAAAACTCTTCCTTTCTTCCTCAATATTTTGCCTTCTCTTCATTTTAAATACCCAACTTAGATTATAAAATATAATTGAAATTATTATTATTTGTTGTTATATTTTAAAAAAAATTATATAAAAAGAAATAATTTAAGAGAGAATAAATATGGGGAGAGAAAGGACAGGGAATTAGGTTGTCGGTTGGGGTCCGTGAGAGCCTACGAATCCTTGTCTTTCTAAACACAGCTGTTTTCGACACTGACCTTTTTTTTTTAATTATTTTTTTTTCTCTTTGCCGCCAATAATTGGTTTTTTTGGGCTAAATTATGCGAATAAAAAGAATTATTTTTTTAGACTAAAATATTATTATTTTATATATAAATATTAATAATAAGAGGTTTTAGTTTAATAAAAATGGTGAATTGTTTATTGGTTAATTTAAATACTTTTTAATGATATATATATATAATTTTTGTTGGCTTTAATGTTATTTATATTTTGCAAATTTACTCACTTAAAAATTCTGAATTTTTTTAAAAGTTCACATTCCATGAAATGAATGTATAATAATAATGAGAGTAAACAATTATTAAAAAAAAATTCTTAGAAAAATTGAGATTGTTACAAAAAAGGAAAAAATATATATTAGTAAATATATAAATGGCTCAAATTCACGAAGGTCCAGTTAGAGAGTGACATTTTATTTAAAAAATTATTTTTTAATTTAAAAGTCAACTCTAATTTGTGTTGCCTAAAATAGCTGGTGAAGTGTAGCATCACCTTTATTTTTATTCTTAAATTCTTAAAATATTGACCTCTGGCATTTTTTTCGATTTTAAAATATTTATTTTAGTCTCTAAATTTACGACATACTTATTCAACAAGTCTTTATTACATTTTTTTTACTTTATCTATTTCGCCTCGTGTGTGTCAAATTGAATGCCGTGTTCATATGCTATTACAATATTATATCTTATATATTAAATTAGATGAAACTTTAAAAATTAATTCACATATAAAACTTTATGAATTTAATTCCTTCGATTATTAATTTAATGTTCAATTTTTTTTTGTTTTTTTAATACGATTTTTAATTAGAAAATGAGAAAATAAAAATCTTCCCTTCTCATAATAAATCCATTCAATTAATAAAGAACATCTATAAAAGGCATAAATTGTACAGAAAATTTTAATACATCACTATATGTATGTATGTATATATATATATATCTAACAAGAACTTGTAAATAAAAGAGAGGCAAAAAAAAAAAAAAAAAAAAAAAA
>NW_019268520.1:5435482-5477685 GCF_002738365.1 Cucurbita moschata
AAAAAAAAAAAAAAAAAAACAAATGGAAGGAACAAATACTTATGTTGACATGAAAACTGACATACATTCTATTCACAATACTTGACATAAAAATTTTCAAACCTCTAAACATGATGTCTTGGATTGGAAGTGAGAATTGTAAGTGCATTTAGCCTCCAACTGCGATTTCAGCTGCCATGATCTCTGTAGAGGCTGTGGCTGTCGTTCCCTCATTGTTGGGAGGATCCAATCCAGAGTTCAGCTCTCCGCCGTCGTTTGATTCAGGATGATCAACTGGCCGGTTCTCCTGCTGTTTCGTAGTCTCTGCAATGTCGGGTTTCGGGTGCTGTCTTTCGGTTTTGTTGATCTTTGACTTTGGCTTGATGGCAGCTCCTCCAGTTTTAGACTCGTTCGGATGGAGTTTCGTTTGAGGCTTTTTAGCTGCCTTCTTCAAACTAATGGTCACTTTTTCAGAGTTAGTTTGGAATGCCTTTGGTGAATTGGTCGGTTCGCCATTCTGACGTGGACTGTGAACTGAGGTGCTCGCTTCAGCAGTTGAGCTCTTATGTCTGCCAAGCTTCGGTGATACCGGGCGGGTGATCGGTATCTGTGTAGATTAATGAATAATATGGTTATGTAATCGATCAGAAGGCAAAGAGAAACAAAAGAACATGAGTTTTTCAAAGGAATGATCCCCTGAGTACTCAGCCTGACAGTATCAAGTGATTCAATAACCTTCTTTAGTTCAGCCTTTGGAAGAGGTTCCTTGTAGAAACTTGGCATTGGTGTTGCTTTAAATATCATACTCTTTCTCAGCTGCTTAATCTCTGCTTGCTGACTTTCCTGCAAGATATAGAAGGCAGAAAATGAGTTTGGTAAAACAAGTACAACAGGAAAAACTGGAGGCAGGGAGGCGGCTTGAAATGGCCTAAGCCCACCGCTACCAAATATTGTCCTCTTTAGGTTTTCCCTTTCAGGTTTTCCCTCAAGGTTTTTAAAACGTGTATGCTAGGGAGAGGTGCCTACACCCTTAAGAAGAATACTTCGTTCTCCTCCCCAACTGATGTGGGATCTCACAATTCACCCCCATTCGGGACTCAGCGTCCTCACTGGCACTTGTTCCCTTCTCCAATCGATGTGGGACCCACCAACCCCTTCAGGGCTCAGCCTCCTCGCTGGCACATCGTCCGGTGTCTGGCTTTGATACCATCTGTAACAGCCTAAACCCACCGCTAGCAGATATTGTCCTCTTTGGATTTTCCCTTTCGGGTTTCTCCTCAAGGTTCTTAAAAGTTGTCTGCTAGGGAGAGGTTTCCACACTCTTATAAAGGATGCTTCGTTCTCCTCCCCATCCGATGTGGGATCTCACACGGCCCATGAGATGATGGCAAGGACTTGAACAATAAGGTTACACTGAACGGAAGAAGTGCCATTATGGATCAAAGTGTGCAATCTTCAATACCTTAGATTTGGCCTGCAGATTAGTTTTCTCAACTTCCTTTGCCTGAATTTTCTCTTCTAGCTTCAAAAAGAACTGCCATTGAAGAACAGAAAATGTAATGTTTTCTGCATCTAAAACAATCTACAAACAAGCAATGAATAAAACATATACGTCCATTCAAACCTTCTTCCTCTTTTCGGCACGTTCATCCAACCGGAAAGCAAAACCAGGACAACTGTTTCTACTTCCCCGTGGAGTGGCACCTCTGATGACAATACAAAATTAGCTTCAGCTAATAAAACACACTATAGCAAACAGAAACAAACAATTAATAGCAGCCTCAAGCGACGAGAACCATACGAGGAAGTGGAGTGAACATCATCGTCCTCTTTAGGGAGGAATGTTGTTTTTTCTGGTTTTGGATTCTGTTCTACGGTGTTTTTGTTCACTCCCTTAGTCATCACTCTGTTTAATGCATTCTTGCTTGAATTCTTCAGCAGAGCATCCTCAGAAATTTGGGTCCTTGAGTTAATAACTTTCTCCCCTATGCGTTTGGTGACAGTTTTAACGGGATATTTGTCAATGCTCTTGTCCATGACATCAGTACTAGCCTTTCTCGTCGGAAACGAAAGGCTCTGAGAAAGTACTCGCCTGCTCGGTCGAGGAGACTGAGCAAAGCTTGTTAAGGTTGGTTTCTCCTTGGTCAGTTTGTTGTTCTTTGAAGAACCTCCTGCTGTTTCAAGTTCCTGGAGTGAACAACAATTTCATTAGGAAAAATAATAGATCCATAGAGTCTTAATCCATTCATGTATGAATGTACCTTTGAAGTCTTTACATTTTTACTCTTGGGAACGGTCATAGAGACTTGTATCTTAGTTTTGGAAGAATTAAGGTTGTCAGTTTCTGCCACTGGTTCAGAAATCTCGTTCAGAGTTGGAGCTTTTTGGCCACAGTCAACATTCTCACTCTCCTTAGTCAAATCCACAGCTGAATTATCCACGTGTGGCGACTCAACTGCACGACTCTCGTCCTCCATATTAACTCCATTTTCAGATTCCATCACCTGACAAGTGAAAAGATTGTCAGCATTAGCAACATCAGTTGAGCAAATGTAACAAGCACCAACTGAAGATGAAGGAAAATCAGGTTGAACTCTGATAGAATTCGGCTTAAACGTCGAAAATGGTCGAAAACGAAAAACCAGTAAATAACTATATTCCCTGCTGCCTATAGGCCAAAACAAGCTATAGGTTGAGCATGAATGAGGATTGCAGCATACATGAAAGATCACAGATCTCTAAACATGTCGTGCCATTCGTCGAACACGGATCGACGAACACGAGAAGAGTGAACGACCCTTTGATATGTACAAAGCCTTGAGACTAATTACCCCATAAACATATACTTTTAAAATGAAAAAGCATTCCCATCATATCAACCTCTATGGTGACGACAGTAAATTCCAAAAGTGGCAGCCCAAAAAGCTCTACATTACCATGTCCATGATTCAAAGCCTCAAAACCTTTTAAAGAAAACAATTAGCCTCCATGTGCTAATATTTACGCTAGGATACACTTCTTTCTATGATTCAGACATCTTTACTAACAACCAAACAGAGGATTAAAAAAACAATTATTCGGTGCGGACTTTCATCAAACAGGTAGAGGGCATTGAAGACGCAAGTAGAGATGACAACAGGAACAAAAACCCAAATCAAGAAACAAAAACACAAAACCCATCAAGCCATGCATCAAATTAACACCAACAGAAGCATAAAATCAACAGAATTCTCAGAAACAACAAGAACCCAAAATCCAATTGACAAGAGAAGGAGCACAAAAACTTACAAAATCGATATGCACCCGTCCCAATACAAATTGGGTATGGGGGGGGGTTTGAAATTTCTTGAATTTAAACAGAAGAAGCAAAGAACAGAGATCAAATTCCGATGAAGGATCAGAGAATTCTCTTAATAGTATGACGGCAGAGACTGAATTGAAGTTGAAGGCTTGGGAAATTGAAACAGAGCAAGAGTAGAAAAGCAGATCGAAAACGCTTTAGATTAGAAGGAAGCACTAAAATGGCTTTAGTGCTTGAGAGAATTCACCATGAACGCTTCAGAAGGTTGGTGACAATGGTGTGTCTGATGAGAAAGAAAGACAGAGAGACAGACAGACAGAGTGCAGAGAAAGGTTGGTACTGCAAAACTATAAAGGATTTTTCTTCTCTCTCTATGCAAATATAGATAAATGAGAAGTTCCAAAATGACGAAAAAGCCACTTTATTTATTTTTCCTTTTTAAAAAAAAAAATGTTTGGAAGTGGGGAAATGATAGAAACAAAAAAATTCCAATTTAAATGCGGTTAAATTATTTAAGGTATAAATTTGATTTTAGTGCTAACTTTTGTCGGTATAATATCCACTTAATTCAACCGGTTACGATATGTCTGATAAGCAATCTGTCGAAAAACAATTAAAAACAAGGGATTATATAAAGTAATTGTCAGCTTATGCACGAGTAAAAATTTAAAAATTTAAAAATAAAAAAATTAATTTTTATATAGAGACAAAAACATCAAATTTCATAGAATCCAACCCTTATTTTATTTTATTTTTTGTTTTTGAAAAACAAACTAAACTCTATTTTTATAATAAAATAAAACAGTTAAAGAAAAGAGGAGGAGGGGCAAAAGAGTAATTTGGAAAACCAGCCAATGATTGAAATCCAACCAGAGAAGAAAAAACTGTTTAAGAACATGGGGAAAGAGACTGCATGTTGGGGAGTCATAGCAGAGTCTGACGTGGCAAAACCGAACAAAATTATTGGTCTCCAGGTTAAGAGATGGATGTGGGTCCCCACCGCTTAGTCCAACGGTGCATGAGCTGTCACAACGTGCGGGAAAGATTGAAGAACGGAATCTTAGGTTGGGGCAAGGCAATCGTGGCCGTCCATTGAGTACCCAATCATACTCTCACGTTTTTTTTCTCTCGTTATATACAATTTGGTGGGTGGTCCGTTGCCTTCAATCCCCGTTCCTTCCTTGGACTTTTTCCATTTTCATGCCTTTTTTAAAAATAAATAAATAAATATTTTTTGTTTAATTGAAAAAAAAAACCCGTCATTTTTTTTAACTTTTAAAAATAATCATTTTTTATAAATATATTATCAATTTCATTAAAAATAAAGTACTATAACATCAATTTATTTAAAAATAAAATAAAAATAGAATTTTTTTAAAACGTTACACTAATAGAAGCCTAAACATTTTGTAATTTTTATTTATATATATACACGCTTTTTGTATAATAATAATCAAATTATAATTTATTTTTAATTTAAAATTCAATATTGAAAACGAGAGGAATATATTATGAGGAGAAATAATTATAATTAATAAATGTATAAAAAAAATAGAGATGCTACTAAATGGAAAAAGTAGATAAAAGGCAATATAATTTTCATATAAAAAAAATTAGAATGTTATTTCTTAAAATATATTTTAAAATTATATATAAAATATTTCAAAGCAAACTTGGCTTTAAACAATAAAGTAAATTTGAACTAAAAAAACCCATAAAGTAGATAATTAGTTGTGAAATGGACCCTTAATTATTCTAAAAGAATAACTAAATGAAGATGAAAGGAAGAAATAATAATAAATAAATAAATAAAAACTTTATTAGTATGCTTTATGTTTTTATAATAGAAATTATACATTAATTTTTTTATAATTAATATTTTAATTTAATCTTTTTGTAGATTGTTTATAAGGAGTTTCGCTCGATTTTCATAAAAATAAATGAAATTTTTCATTAAAATAAAAATTAAGAACAAAAATAGGGAAGACTTCTCGTCCCGTCTTGTCTCGTAAAGAGGATAATTTAATTTTTAGCGATGAAAAAGTAAATCATAGATAGTATAATTGAAAAAGAGAGGTTGGGGATGAAGCTAATGGTGAGAGGGACCCATAGTTGTTGGCTTATATGTTTTTTACTAAGCATAAGTTTTCCACACAATGATTCTTTGTCATTTTCTAATCATTTTCTTATCGTAAATTATCCTTTCGCGTCCTTCTATGTATAAAAATATAGGTAAATTATCGAATAGTCGTTATCATCTGTTATAGGCTCATACCTGACATATACCATATCAAGAACTAAGAAGACTCCCTTAAAGTATAATTTTTATACGTGTAACGCTCACCACCCCCTAAAAACTCGGGATCTGGTAGTTCCTTTTTAATTATTAATACTAAAGAATAAGACCCATTTTGAGATTGAATTATTTCTCGTCTATTCCTAGTAATTTATTATATTCGGTCAATAATTTCACAAATACTTATTTTGTTATGTGCATGAAAAAGGTAAAGTACATGAACCTAATAGAGAATCATTCCCTTAATAATTTGATGGGACATTGTTTAATCATTGATTCTAATGCAATCGAAAAGTAAATGAACCATTGATGTTGGCGTCCATCATCTTAAACATTTTCTCACCAGGGAGATCTCTCAACAATGACTCAAGCACCAGATATTGTATGCTTTAACCTCATACATGTCAATTATGGAGAATGTCTAGTCCTATTTCGACTAGTGCCTCGCACTGTTCGGTAGCTGATTTTGATACCATTTGTAACAGTATAAGTCTATCGCTAGCAGATATATTGTAATAAATTCCCGTGGTTGGATAGTGGAACTAAATATTTCTTATAAGGGTGTGGAAACCTGTTCAACGAGTTTTAAATTCGTGAGCATGATGACGATATATAATACACAAAAACAGACAATATTTAGTAGTAATGAACTTGACGCTAACGCATTTTAAAATTCAAAGCCGTTCCACACAGAATATTTTAATCAAAACATCAACACAGAAGTTGGGGATTCTTGTGAGTGAAACCGGGACGAGATTTCTTGCCTAGACAAAATCATAACTAAGCACGCTTGATGGGATTCGAACCCACAATCATTTGATTTCTGATTTATTGAATTGTATCAAAATTTAAGAAAAAATAAAATATAAAGACACGCTCGGTGGGATTCGAACCCACCATCGTTGATTTCTGATTTATTGAATTGTATCAAAATTTAAGAAAAAAATAGAAGAAAAAATAAAATATAAAGACACGCTCGGTGGGACTCGAACCCACAATCGTTTGATTAGAAGTCAAACGCCTTATCCATTAGGCCACGAGCGCTACTGTATAACTTTAGTAGATTTAGTTTATTAAACTTAAGTAAGTTTCTTTTACCACAGATGTATTATTTCACCGGAATGAATCTGTAAAGATGATCATTGTAAGAATGCGAAAGCTAATCCGCTTCCAATCTCCATATTCAAATTCAACACTCAATTTTCTTCGCTTTCATCTCTCACAGTTTCAGGTTCTTCGTTTCTCGACTCTTGCAAGAAAACGAATAAGTTCTTCTCGTTCAGGTGGAACACAAGAATCTCAGTGCCCGGAAACGGCTGAAACTTCAAGCTTCAGGTCGCTCTTCAATGAGATTACTGAGATCTTGGGTTCGGAAAGTTATGTTCATGATAAAATATCTTCTCGGGATTTAGGGTTGAAAGAAAGTGCGGCGGAGGACTCTTTGAATGGGGAAGAACAGTTACTATGCGCCCAAGGTGTTTGTAAAAATGCCGAGCAGGAAACTGAGGGTATCCAGTTGGTTGTCTTGGAAGAAAATGATGTTAGTTCGGTTGTACATCAAGTTGCAGCCGCCGTTCGTGGTGGAAATGGGTTAGTTTCGATGGAGGAGAGATTGGGAAGTTTGGATGTTAGGTTCAGTTCTGAGGTTGTGGAGAAAGTTCTTAAGAGGTGTTTTAAGTTCCCTCATTTGGCTCTTGGGTTCTTCAATTGGGTGAAATCCAGAGATGGGTTTCAGTGTACAACTAGTGTTATCAACATAATGCTTAGCATTGCTGGTGAAGCCAGAGATTTCAAGCTCGTGGAGAAGTTAGTGGAGGAAATGGAGTATCACTCCTTGGAGAAAGATATCAAGACTTGGACCATTCTTATCTCTCTCTATGGCAATGCAAAGTTAACTGGAAAAGCCCTGATGGTTTACAGTAAGATGAGGGAAAGTGGGTGTGAGATAGATGGGGTTGTTTACAAGACTTTGATCTGTTCACTCTCTGCTGCTGGAAAGCCTGAACTTGCCATGGAGTTCTACCGTGAGATGGTCAAGCAAGGAATTAGAGTTGTCGACATGAAAATGTCCAAGGTGCTGTTGAGTTGTTTTGCTGGATCAGGAGATACTGCCTCTGTTCTTGACATTGCAAAAGACATGGTAGCATTGTTTAAGGTACAAGAACATGATGTTTATCATTACATTCTTAAGAGTTTTTGCATTTCCAAGAGAATTAAAGAAGCTCTGAAGTTCATTCATGACCTCAATAGTAAAGGTATAGTACTCGACCCGAAATACTTCGAGATTCTGGTTGGAGGACTCTGTCGCTCTAATCGGATCGAGGATGCTTTGGAACTGGTTAATATTATGAAGAAGAAAACTGTTCTTGATGGGAAGGTATATGGAATTATCATTAATTGGTATTTAAGGCAAAATGATATCTTGAAGGCTCTTGATCTGTTTCAAAATATGAAAGAAATTGGTTATTTGCCTACTACTTCGACTTACACACAACTAATGCAACACCTCTTTAGGTTGGCTAAGTATGAGAAAGGCTTTGAGCTTTATAAAGAGATGCTGGAAAAAGGGATCGAATTAGATACGGTGGCTATCATGACTGTGGTTGCCGGTCATGTCAGCCAAAACCATATATCTGAAGCATGGAGCGTTTTCAGAACCATGGAAAACAAGCCCACTTGGAAATCCTTTTCAGTCTTCATCAGGGAGCTTTTTAGGATTTCAAGAACCGATGAGGTAGTCAAGGTTCTGAATGAGATGCACGAACTGAATATCGTTGTCCCCGACAAATTGTTTCGATCAGTAGTGTCTTATATGGAGAAAATGGGAGATATGATTAGTTTAGAGAAAGTAAAGAAAATGAGAAGTAAAGTTGAACTCTTTCCACAGGAATGTGAGGTAAATAGAGAAGACGATGCACCCAAGATAAACGATCTTCATATGGAGGTGAACTTTGAGCATTCCAAACCGACAAGTATTACTTGTCACACGGAGACACTTCCAAGAAACTACAGAGAGGAGGATCTTGATGAAGTTTACAGGATCCTGTCATCTTCAACAGATTGGAAACAAATTAAGAAAGCATTGGAGAACTGCAGCGTCGAGTTCACTACAGAATTCGTTCTCGAGATATTGCGCAAATGTAGTTTGGATGGTTGTGCTGCATTACAATTTTTTGCTTGGGTAGGAAAGCAACCGGGCTATAATCATACTACAGAAACTTACAACATGGCGATTAAAGTCGCCGGGCTCGGGAAAGATTTCAAGCACATGAGAAGTCTTTACTATGAAATGAGAAGAAAGGGTTGCTTAATAACTCCAGATACTTGGACAATCATGATTATGCAATATGGTCGAGCGGGTCTTACAGAGATTGCATTGAAATCATTTGAAGAAATGAAACAAAGTAAGATCAAGCCAAATGCCAATACGTATAAGTATTTGATCATGTCCCTTTGCGGATCAAAACGGAGGAAGGTAAATGAAGCCATTACTTTGTTACAAGAAATGATTCATTCTAAGTACATTCCTGATAAGGAGTTGTTAGAAACTTATCTAGGTTGTTTATGCAAACTTGATAGACTTTCAGATGCTAAACGATGCATAGATAACCTTCGAAATGTCGGTTTCACGGTTCCTCTCATATACTCTTTGTATATTCGAGCTCTTTGTCGCGTCGGGAAGTTAGACGAGGCGTTGACATTACTAGAAGAGGTAGGGACTGAGAGATCTAAACTAGATAACTACATTTACGGAAGCATCATTCATGGACTTCTACAAAGGGGACGAACGGACGAGGCGTTGGCGAAGATGAACGCTATGAAACAGGTCGGTATAAATCCAACCGTGCACGTATACACATCATTCATAGTTCATTCATTCAAGGAGAATCAAACAAGAAGAGCTTTGGAGATACTTGCAAAGATGCTGCAGGAGGGTTGTGAACCAACAATTGCTACTTACTCAGCAGTGATATATGGCTATATGAACATGGGAAAGTTTGGTGAAGCGTGGAAGGTTTTCCATTATATAAAGAAAAATGGGCCTTCTCCTGATTTTAAAGCTTATTCAATGCTGATTTCTTGTCTGTGTGAAGCAGGGAGGTCTGAAGAAGCCCTGCAGATTATATCTGATATGCTCGACAGTGGGATTGCTCCCAGCAGTATTAACTTCAGGACAGTTTTCTTTGGCCTCAATAGGGAGGGTAAGCATATTTTGGCTCGTGATGTACTTCAACAAAAATTGGGTTTAATTAGAAGAAGAAAGTTTAAAATATGATATCTTTTATTTAGCATTTGAATGTTCTTTTAGAGGTGTTTGTAGGTTTTGATAGTTTGCTTAAGAATACATTGAGAAATAGGGGTTGACTTTCTTACCCTTTTTTTAAAATTTGAAGTTGAAGAATCCAACTTTTGGCTTTAAGCAAGCTAAAATTTGACATGTCTATTGAGTTTTATTGTAATGAATGAGTATACTTTATAATCGAAAATTTCCTACAAAAAGAAGCCCACAAAATTTCTCAAACAAGACAGATCAATGAGTATTTATTGTATGTAGGCTGTTTCTGAACATTCTTAATTTCTGTCTCCTTATTGATACACTGAAATTGCCGGCATTCAGCAACATCAGAATCACAAAACTGATGAAATTTTTACTCACAGCTAGAATATTAACCACCAATTTATGAACTTTTAAGTACTAAAAAACTGAGATATGAGCAATCATTTCAAGAGGTAGATAAAGATTGAATTCTACACCTAGTGCTTCCATGGATTATACCTCCTTCACTACAGCTTCTTTGTAATTTCTTCCTTCACCCGCTCGTAGTAGGTCATTCGCTGGATAGACGAGATGGCATCGTCGAAGTTCCGGTTTCGCAATGCTTTTGCAAATGTGTTAGACCAATGATTTAGTTTCTCTTGCATCTAGATGAACAAGAAGGCGGATGAAACAGGTTAAGTCATCATAAAAAGCTCTTTAATTCTTTAGATGCAACTTACTCCTCCAATCTCCCACCCGAATTAGTGTATGTATAAAGAAGAAAAACAATAACGACAATAATCGGAACAAGTGCCCGAGTAGCACCTGTGACTGAATCTGGTTTAGTTCCTGAGATCCCGATGCATCTTCTACAGCTTCCCTGATTTCCATAATCTGCAATAAGGGTTTCGTAACTTTATATAAATCAACTGTAAATAGAACATAAGCTTGCAGTCTGAGCATTGAAAATCAGGAGCATGAGTTTCTTATCATGATCTATGAAATGATCTCATAAAATGCTTTTACAAACAGAAAGCCAAAAGCTCTCACAGAACTGAATAACTCAGACTGGGTTGAACTTAGGTTTTTACTAGTTACCTCATTTAGCAACTCTGGTTCAGATATTGTATCCTCTTCATTGACATCTAAACCCTCAAGCTTCAGCTGAAAAAGGATGGCAATATAATCTTACAAGCTCATTGGAGGGGAAGACCAAATATTGTAGAATGTAGATAATTTGGAAATTAGAAAGGAAGTCGAGAAAATATTTAAACCGATATTCTAGATTGCAGATGCCATAAACATAATGTATATAAACCAAGATCACAAACATCAATTACAGAGTCCGAGTAGGAAATAAACCGATATTCTCTTCTAATAGTGTTTATTCAAGAGTCCGAGTAGGAAATAAACCGATATTCTATTCTAATAGTGTTTATTCAAGTGTCTGAGTAGGAAATAAAATTGGCATAGAGAGGATAAAGAAAGCAAACAGTTCCCAGAACTTTGGTTGTCATGAGACATAACAGCTCAAGTTTACTGCTAGCAAATATTGTCTGCTTTGGCTCGTTACGGATCGTCGTCAGCCTCACGGTTTTAAAACGCGTCAACGAGGGAGAGGTTCCACACCCTTGTAAGGAATGCTTTGTTCCCCTCCCAAACCGATATGGGTTGTCACATGAGGAAATGTTATTTGATCCCAACACTAAACATCACTTAGGATTATGCTTAAGAGTGCAGTCTCCACATCTTTCCATTTAGAACTTACAAACAATCCCATGCCCGTTCTAGGACTCAAATGCCTGAGCCTATAATTGAGTGATATGCTCTGCCCCTTTAGGCAAAAATGGGAAAACAACCTTCACCCAGTGCATCAAAACTCAAACATGAGACGTTTTTAACTCCAAAATACCAAATCATATAAAATAGTTGCAAAACAATTCTTTCAAAGCACAACTATTATGAAGAAGCTCAATCAATTGGTTCAATTCTAGTTACCATCACATGTTGGTCCATCACTTCCATGTATAGTGTAAGTGGGATGGGGTTGCAAAGGAACTATTATTAAGGAAACTTGGTATGAAGAAATTTCCTGAGAATGTTTCATTCCAATTACCCAGCTTAAATCATCACATGACTTCAAGTAACTAGAGGTAGAAATGGATGATAGCATGGCATTTAGAACACAAATAAGATACAAAAATTAATAATGATGATAAGGTAGACAGCATACTTACAATATATATTGCTCTCGACAATGGCTTACTAAGAGTGCGGTAAGCATCGATGACCCGAGCAGATTGTTCAGCAGCATATTCTCTTTCTCTCTACAAAACTCAAGAAACGGAAAATTAGAGCCTAAAAGATTACCAAACTTCTCAAAGATGAAATGAGACAGACGTCTGATTTTGAATGAACTAAGTCGGGATGTAATTTCTTCTGCCAATCTTTATACTGGCTCTCCAGATTGACATCTCCAATTTCATACTCCTTTTCCCTGGAAAAAGATTTAGGAATTCTAATTATACATCATTTCAATAATTCCCACCTACTAGCAATGAGTCAGAGAAGAATCCTATATGCCCTCCAGTAAATGAGGCGGAAGGTTCAAGGTAAGAAACATGACGGGTTGATTACATCAATTTTCTCGAAATCAAGAAACCATAAGCCAAAGTTTCCTTGGACTTTGAGTACTCAGAGGCAATATGAACAGAGCAGAAGATGAAGAGAAAGAGAAGCTTTGTAATTGATGCATCAGAATTTTTTTTCATTCTATTTGGACCCAAAAGAATTTTAACAGACCCTCAAGCCCTAAGTTCAAATATTTCATCCCTTCCCATAATCAGTTGATAATCAAATTCCATCATCTAGTCATTCTCACAGCTACCAATACAATATTAAAATAGGTTAAGAAAGGAAAATAAATTCTTGTTTTTCTTTACACTTACAAGCCAAATATCTGAAAATAATCCACCGACTGGTCCAAAGGCTGAATGCTCCGACAAGAATCGCACACCAGAAACACCACTGACGTTGGAGCCGCAGCGCCACAATTCCAGCACCTAAGTTTCAGGTCCGACGCCTCTGCCGATCGAGAACTAAAAACCCTCGAGGGAAACCTGAGATAGTTGAGAAATTCACATCTAGAGGATCGACACGGGCGAAAGCATTCTGCGGTGGAAGGAAGTTGCGAGAGTGAGATGCAATTAGACGGAATTTGGGCTGATAGAGCCGAATTGGAAACATTTGGGAAATTAATGGCGGATGAGTGAGTTGTATTGCAGCGCAGAACGGCGAGAAGTGAAGATCGCAGCTTCGCCTTCGACATTGGAAGAAGAATCGGTCCGATTTGTTTGGAACCGAATCCACTCACCCGGGGTTTAACGAGGTTTTAGAGTGGTGTTAGAATTGCTTGTGTGAGAATAGAGAGGGAACGAAAAATCTCTCTTTTGAGGCTCACGGGTATACTTAACCAACTCACCGTATGTATGTATGTATCAGCGGTGGCTTCGAACTATTATAAATGGTATCAGAATTAGACATCAAGCGGTGTGCCAGCAAGAATGTCGGACCCCCTAAGAGGGTGGATGGTGAGATCCCACGTTAGTTAGAGAGTAACATTTTTGAGGCTGACGACTATACGTAACAAGCAAAAGTAAAAACAGACAATATCTACTAGCGATAGACTTAGTTATTAGAGTTCGTGAGCTTGGAACTCCCAATTCCTTGCTAAAAAAAATATTATCTCGATATATTATAAAATATTGTACTCGGTCATACTTAATAAAATCAAAATAATTCAAATTCTAACGAGATCGACTAACTAAGATAAATATTTATTATTAGTTCAAATCACTTTAAAAAAAAGAAAGCTAAGGTACATAAATATTTTTACTGCTGTAGTATGATGTTAAGAAGAAACTCCGTTGAATCATGAGTTCAGAGTGGCTTCTTCAGAAAAGCTTTTGCCATTTCTGCTTCACCATCAACTAGATTTCAGCTCCTTCCTTTCTTAAGCCCCATCGGACTGCCCGGAAAGCACCAGTACCGGGTTTTTCTGTTCCTTATGTACCTCTCCACTGTGTTTTCGCTGATTTTGTCGACGCCATTATGCTCACTGGTCGGTTGCTTAACATGATAATCTGAACTTTGATTCGAATTCGGGTTTCTGGTGGGTCCGTGTTTGATGAAACTCGACATTGTGTGGTTAACTTCAGCAGGTGCGAGGGGTAAAATTTTCTGTTCCGGAGATGCTGGAACTATTTTGTTGTGGTTGACATCCTTGGACAAAGAACTTGATGATCCTAAACGCCTGCAATACAATTCTCAGCTAAAATGGATCACTTTTCTTTGTCTAAATCAATGTACGTTTTGATACGTACTCAGCTAATCTCACAGAACAACCGATTGAATTTGACACAAAAAAAAAAACTTATCAGATATATTCAATATCGTAATAGCTTAAGTCTAGACTTCACGTTTTTTTCTTGGATTACATGATATTGCTTTGGCAACCATTCAAACGGTCTTTACCTGTAATAGTCCAAACCCACCACTAGCAGATATTGTCTTCTTTGGGCTTTCCCCTTCGAATTTCTCCTCAAGGCTTTTAAAATGTGTCTATGAGGGAGATGTTTCCACACCCTTACAAAGGGTATTTCGTTCTCCTCCCCGGGGGAGAACAAAGCATTTTTTATAAGGGTGTAAAAACCTTCCCCTAGAAGACGCATTTTAAAAGCCTTGAGGAGAAACTCGAAAGGGAAAGCTTAAAGAGGACAATATATACTAGTGGTGGGCTTGGGCTGTTACAACCTCGACCATGAAATTCAGCCTTTCGGGTCGACCCAGTGGATTTTCACAAGGAAGGCAGCTCGAAGGAGAGTTACGGCCTACCAAGTTCGTCATGGCTAAACAATAACAACAGCTATATAATACCCCCATAGAATTAGTTTAACTAAGATGGTATGATCCATATATATAACAGAGAATGAACATGATGCTTCAGAAACATACTCAATAATGTCAAGAAACCATCTGATTCAGATATCATTTGAAAGCATTCATTATGATCACGTCATAGAAAATGGAGTGATTTAGTCAAAACTATTACCTGGAACTATGGTTAGAACTAGTTCGAGCAGGTTCATTTGAAGTTCTCTCAGTGGTTTTGTTCTTTGACAAACTAGCAGAAAGCTCGACTTTCGGATGAACGTTGCTGTCTTCCGAAGTACTCGAGTTCTTTCCAGTATCCTTCGCTATATTCGGAGGCTTTTCATCACTCAAGCATGAAGCAGCCTTTGTTTCAGTATTGGATCTACGTTTCCTCATCATATAAATGGCGTCGTCTAAAGTTTTCAGAGCCTTTTCCACCTCTGGACTGATTTTAGTGATTCTTTGATCCTTCAAATTACATTTTTCTGCAATACTTCTTCCTAAAATGGCATCTTTATCTCGATCTTCGTCTTCATCGTGCCTAATTTCTATGTACTCTTCCTCCTCAATCTCGTTAATTTCCATGGCAGTTTTTGTGGGCTCGTTTGCATCGTATATGACATGATCCTTCTCATCTTCCATCGAGTTTTCCTGCGGCTCTTCGGTCGAGTTTTCCAGATGCACCTCTTGAAAATGATGCATTCCAGTTTGATCGATTTGAAAACTGAGCTCATTTTCTTCCAACACCTTATCTTGTTGATTCCTCCCGTAGAGAGCTTCATTTATACGAGTGTACAGTGGGTCTTTCAAGGCATTCATAAAATCTTCATCAGATTTGAACATAGAAGCCACTACCTGCAATGATGTTGACAATTGGAATGTTCAAGACGACGGTGGGTTAGGCATTCCTTATAATCGAGGTTGTAGCATTTCCTTATAATCAAAGCCACTACCTTCATCAGATTTGAACATTCAAGGCATTCCTTATAATGGAACGTATTGTCCTCGTTGGGTGTCTGCTTAGGGAGAGGTTTCTACGAAGCCCTTATAAGGAATGTTTCATTCACCTCTCCAACTAACGTGGGATCTCACAATCCACCCTCTTGGGGGGCCAGTGTCCTCGTTGGCACACCATCTAATGTCTGGCTTTGATACCATTTGTAATGATCCAAGCCCACCGCTAGTAGATACTGTCCTCTTTGGGCTTTCCCTTCTGGACTTCCTCTCAAGGTTTTAAAACGTGTATGCTAGGGAGAGGTTTTCACGCCCATATAAGGAATGTTTCGTTCCCCGCTCCAACCAATGTAGGATCTCACAATCCACCCTCTTCAGGGGCCAGCATCCTCGCTAGCACACCACCTGATGTCTGGCTCTGATACCATTTGTAATAGTCCAAGCATACGACTAGTAGGTATTGTCCTTTTTTAACTTTCCCTTCTAGGCTTCCCCTGAAAGTCATAAAATGCGTCTGGTATGGAGAGGTTTCCACACCCTTATAAACAATGCTTCGTTTCCCTCTCCAACTAATGTGGGATCTCATATTGATAATTTGAAAACGAGATCTATAAAAACAGAGCAACAAACATTATGCTTTTGGTGATTAGTTCCTGTTTATATTGGGTTCGAAAAATGTTTAACCTTTTGATAGAGTCGGAAACCACTGCCAATGAGTTGCCTTGAGACAAAGTTTATGAGCGATGGAGGGACAAAATCCAGCTTCATATCCATGTTTGCAATTGTCCTGCAAGATTTTTCAGTGTTCAAGTTCCATATGATATGTACAAGGTAGAAAAAAAGGATCCCTTCCAGGACACTAAATTTTCGAGATAGGCTCCTTTCCAAGCTCCATAGTGGTGCATTATTGCAGAAGGATGACAATTTTAATACTCAAGTTCTTTAGCATGCATTACAAACTCTATCCGGAGATAGCTAGGCTTAGTAAATTAATGTCAAAGATAGAAGAGAGAAAGAAACTTCTCACCGGAAGTAGCTCCGAGTATCTGACACCTTCTGTATAGCAAAGCCTCCCACGACATCAATCCTTATTACGTCTTCTGGGTCCGGGATAGCATGCCTGGTGAATCCATGAGTAGTTATATCAATACTGTCCAGATCAGATATCTGAAATGAACAAAGATCTTTGTATTCAGATTTCAATCTAGAAGTTAGGCCAAAGTAGTGCACAATGATTTCCTTGGTTTAGAAGGTCTAGAAGTGCATAATCTTGTTGAAATATTACCGAGTTCAGAAGAACAACGACAAGATCATCCTGAAAGTACTCGAACAAAAAGTAGTGCACAACGATCTCCCTGGTCGACAGCGGCCATGAAACCTTCACCCTTGCTTTCAAAAACATTAATAGTTCAGTATTTCAAAATAGAATGAAGAATGTTGATATCCATGAGTGTGTGTGTGTGTGTGTGTAAGTGCTGACAGTATAGCTAGACAAACCTTACTAACGCAATCTGTTCACTGATCCGTACTTTCTCGAGACATTTGCTGGTGAGAATTTTGAAAGATGGCAGATTAAATTGAGGCCACCTGATGGAGAGCATTCGAAACAGGAAACGAGTGACTAAGACTCGTACAAACGTCACATTGCTTAGCGGTTCAGCTATGGCTGAACAAGAAACCATAAGAGATAAAGGATTATGCTCACCATCTCTTATACAATTCAGACTCCCAGGAAGTGCACAAACCTGCAGACAAATTGGTTGGAGTTGTGTCCATGAACATCAATCACATTGAGGTTAAATGTGATTTAGCTTAAAATTTTTAGGATAAAGTCAAGTGTTTGTCAGTGACACTTACAAACATCAACAGGCCCATCTACAAAGCCTTCAACAAGTAATGTATGATACGGAGCGCCCTTTGGTCCTTCACGATACATAACCCGAAACTCTTCATCATCGTGCTTTGTCTGGAATATTGAAGATTTTAAGTAATCATAGAATCCAACTGCTATGAACCGTTGGATTAAACGAAAAATTAACATTTTCTGAAATATAGGAGTAAGAACAAGTTGCAGCAACAACTATACAGCTTGTCAAAGCTTCAAAACGTTGCATATTGCATGGAAACATACAAGCTATCCCCCAGAATATCAAAAACAACAGAAACAATGAAGATGAAATTTGAGCATAGCATACTTTCCATTCAGAATGCGCCGTCTCAGAAGCTCTGCTGCTACCATTACTGGAAGCACTCCTCAACATGTCAAGAAAATTCGATACTTCAGCGGTTCTTCTCGCTACTACGTTTTCGTTACATCCTTCAACATATAAAAGAGATTAGAACCTCCAGAAATGGATGGCTAAACCGACACGACAAAGACATACAGAAGCTCAAGATTGTCCAAAACATCCTGACCCATCAGTCCATCACCAACCTTCAGTTCCATGTTTCGAATCCAAACGACGAAGTTGATTAGACACAAGGGACTTGATAGACTCCTGGGTTGACAGGTCGGTAGATGCGAGTGTTTTGTCTAGCCTCTCCCTGTACTGTGTGATTCTTTTCCTTTTCTCCATATTGCATTTGAATTTTTTTTCCTTTTCTCAAGAAATTGAAACAAAACAAGGAAAATGCACAATCAGTAGGCATCTAACCACATGTTTATTGAAGCCTTAGTACCATATTCAAACTTGATTGATTGTAAATACTTTAAATAAAGCATTTGAACGTATGGAGATGGTGCAAAAGAAGTACGTTTAAGAACATATAAAAAACTTCAAATAACAATTGGGTCCGTGCGAAGAGGACGATTACTTGCACATTACCAAAGAAATCGTAACCGAGATCTTGCAAGTTCCAATATGCTAGCAACCAAGCTCATAGGAATCTAGCTTATTAAGTGTTTCTTAAACTCAAAAGAACTCTCTAAATACTTAACTCATATTAACAAATAAGAGTCCATTGAAAGAATCGCTCATGCTACTTAAGATCAAAAGACATTCATACCAACCAATAAAACAATGAATATAACTCACAAAATATCAAAAGAAATCCATATGCACGTATTCAACACAAAAATCATGGTTCAAATAAAAGCTAATTTCAAAGATCTACAAAAGCTTCAGGATTAGGGTAATGCTTCGAACATCAAGAACAGTAAGCAGGTGATATGAACTGATAATCATCCAAATTACTGGTTGTAAGCTAAACCAAAAGACAGAACTCAGAGATGCAAGAAAAAGGGGAAGTACCCAGATGAAACTATAGTAAAAACAGTCCAAATTCTGCACTAATGAAGCTATTTGAAGAGTAATCAGTCATCATATATAAGCATCTCAACTCGTCCAGAATGATACCTGATAAAATTCCCCGACAGATAACGCAGATCTCAATAAGATTCCATACAAATCACATCGGTGAGGAGACAAAGACAGCTGATACGAGCAAATCCAGAAACAGGGTCAGCGGCAGGCGTTCGTTTTGCCCTTGGGACTAACTCCCTCCACCGCCACAGGTTTCAAGAAGTAATCGAATCCAAAAAACTAAGTGAAAAAAAGGGTACAGATCGAGAGAGAAAGAGAAGAAGAAGAAGAAGAAGAAGAAGAAGAAGAAGAAACGTACGAAACCGAAGAAGGGTTGTTCGAATACGTTAAGTTAACCCATCTCCCATGGCAACAACTAGAAAAAATGGCTGAAAACAGCCATTTTCGAGGTGGGGTTGAAGAAAAACAGAGTAAATTGATGAAGGGTAAGAGGTTTGGAGGAAATCAAGGAGATGGGTGCTGAAGAAAACCAATGTGGCGAAGGAAAAAGGAAGGGGTGACTTGGCGCGGAGCACTGGGTTCGTAAGATTCGATGGAACCGAATGATGGTCACGTCGTTGCCTTTGTCCTTACGCAGAAATCAATTCTGAACAATCAACTGTATTCAACTGTCCCTTCCAATTTAATTCCAACAAACTTATGGATAATCGTCGTTCACAGAGCTTGGAGCTTAAGAATTCTGACAAATCCAAACGAACTTGCAAATACACCTGTCAGTTTGGTTGGTTGGTTCGTGTGTATTTATATCCCCATTTTCGAAAATTCAAAATAAAGTTTTAAGTTTATTGTCCAAATTGGATAAGATTTTAGGGATGACAAAAAATTCTTATAAATCCTTAGATTTCCTCTCAATTTTGATATAATGACTAATAATTTTGTTAACCGTTTGGACTGCAACAGATCAAGTCCCTTGGAAGAGATCTTGTCCCTATTAGCTTCATGATTTTAAAGTACATTTACTAGAGAAAGACATCGGTAATGTTTTGTTTCCCTCTAAACCGATGTAGGATCTTACATTGACCCTCCAACTTTGATTTTGAAAAACTATTAAGCCTGTTGTTCCAATAATCATTAAATTTAAACGGTAACATTTACTAAATTTTCTTTTGAAAATTCTTTTTTTTTATATAATTTAATTTAGGGTTTAGGGATTTCTTTGAATTTGATCCATAGAAGAAATATCTATATTGAATTCATGAGAAAACAAACTCAAGCCATTTATATTCACGACAAGGCTTATTGGGCCTTGACCCTCCACAAAGGCGCACCAAGAAGGCCCATTTATGAGGCTTGGTTTATGGGCCCGATTTCTCTATTTGAAAGTGTGTAGAATATTGTAACAATTTTAAAAATAAAATAAATTATTATTATTTCCTTCAACAAATATGGCTTGGAAGATTGAATTCTCGACCCGACTAAAAGCCTGTGACATCACATTTGTAATCTGACATTCGAGTAAATGAGAGGTATATGAATGAATTGAGACAACATCCGAATGAGAGCGATCCTAAAGATAAGATAACTAAGAAAAGTTTAAAGAAAATAGTTATATCAACAAGGTGCACATTCATCGTCAGTAGCCCAATCATAAAAACTTCATAGTTAAAAGTGTTTTACTTTGAGCAATTCTATGGTGGGTGATCTCTTAGTAATTTTCTTAGGATACATATGAGTGAGAACAAAGTTTGGTCTGTGAGAATAGTTTTCACTCTTGAGAAGTGAGGAGTAGATAACCTAACCATACCACAAGGGATACAGTGGAATATTGGCGCCATCAGATGTTCTAGAATGTCGGGGCCATCATGTGCCAAATAATCTAGATTCCAAATTTTGACCTAAATCTTGGACATCAGAAGTAGGTAACTTGACCATAACACATAAAATGTAGTCGAATGTCGATTAGAATAATCTAGATTTCGAATTCTTGAATTATGAGTGGATAACTTGACCATATCACAGTAGATACGGGAGAATGTCGGGAGCATCAGGTGCCCAAGAATATGAAGACCATCGAATAATTTGGATTCGGAATTATGATTATGGTGTTTTGAACGGGGTAATGGGGTGTGACAAAAAGGAAACTTTTGACCCCAATTTAAAAGCCAACAATAATTATTTAGGTCATTGTGTAAACCCATTTGAGGAACCACAAAATATTCAAATATTCAAAAGTGAAGCAATAAAGTTTGTTTGTCACACACACACCCCCACATCATCACACAAGCAATATAATGGTGGCCTTATTACTTGGATTCCAAATTTATAGGCATTTAGCTGGCAATTGCCTTTGGTCCCCTAAGCTTGTCTTGTCTCCCCCCCCTAACATTTCCACAAAATATCTTCCTTCATTTATTTCATTTTCTTTAAAGACTAAATTTTCTTTTTCTCTCCTCAAATTACAACACACTCTGTAAAAACAAAACACTGATACACTTTATTTATAATAGTTTGAGATGAAAAACTTGATGAAATGGTACAATGGTATAGGTCAGTCAATTTATTTATAAAATATTTAAATATAAAATGCATCAAATATATGATATGACATGACGCATTTTCAAATATATTATTAACCATGAATGATCCTGAGTAACGGATGAAAGAAATAATCTCAATATGATAAAAACTTTTTTTTTTTTAAGGAAATAACATAATATTTTCTTTGATTATTATTATTATTATTTTTTGTATGGGTATTAGAAAAACCAACCATTATTAAAAGATTATATTTTATAACGGATAAATGAACCACGTAATTATGAGGGTCTCTATACAATGGGACTTTTAAGTGTGTGGTGGTGAGTTGGAAGAGTAAGGAATGAGTCAACTCCAATAATCCGATGTGGCAACAACTGTTAGGCTAATCCAATCAGGACTATTTAGTAGCCTAAAACGTGGAAGCTGATGATTGGTCTGGCATGTCACATGTGGACCCCACCGTCCACTTTGTAAAACTCGTGGCCAGCTTTGTCCACGAGTGCCTTTCCTCGGTTCTGTGGGGCCCACCTCCCACGTCTCTTTTCCCCTCACGGTTCGCCACTAGAAATCACGCCACTTTCATGTTCAGGACAAGAATTAAACATAAAAAATTAAAAATTATGTAATTTAAATAATATTCTAAACAAATAATAAAATACTAAAAAAATGGATTTTTAAATAATAAATTTATTACGTAATTTGGTAAGTGGGAATGACATCACTGAAATTAGGAAAATAAATTGAACCGACCGGTTGCTGAGATGGAGTTCCAACTTGAAAAGGGCGGTGGATAATTTAAGAAAATAATTTAAAATGTTTAATATTATTATTATTATTATTAAATTAATTTAATTAGCATAAATTATGCAACCTAACAAATCCTAATAATACCCTCTCCTCACACCTCAGGTCTTATAAGCATTTGGTTAGGTTTTCTTTCCATTAACTAAAAGTTTGACTTAATGTTTAAAATAAAATAGGATTTTTTTTTATTTTTTTTATTTTTATGAATGTCATTAAAGTTAGTACAACTATAATTTAGTAATGATTTAAATTATTTTTATATTTAGATATTTAGTTTATGGTCGGTACACTAATGTTTTAATAGCGCTAAAATGTGTATACCACGTGTTACTCTAGTATGTCAAACTTTCATTAAAACCCCACATTTATTTCCTATTCTATAAGTGGTTATTTAGCCTAAATTATTTAGGTATGAACAGTATGATGCACGTATAATGCATTCTAGCCTTTATAAACTTTTATTTAAAATTTAAAGACAAAATTAATATTCGGGTTTAATAATTTAAATAAAAAATTAAAAAGTTAATAAAAGATAAACACAGAAGTAGAGTAATATTTTAATTTGTCTAGTACTCGTTTTTTATTTTATATTGAAAAAATTCAATATATCTATTTACTTCCTGAAATTTCAAAATATAACTATTTAAGAAAGTTGTTGGTCGGATTAGTTTAAACTGATTTGGTCGGTTAATCCAACTGTATGTGTTTAATTTTATCCAAAAAAAAGTGGACCCTACAAATTTAGGGACAATTTTTTATATAATAAATATATACGAAATTGGTCAATTTTATTGTTTTAACTTTTTGACCGTCCATTTTGCTAGTGTGACGCATGCACTTTACTAATATTTTTTTTTTTATATTTGTTATTAAAAAAGAAAAAAAAATTAAATCCTTCAATTAAAATATATTTATTATTTAATTAGACAATTATAAAAATGAAAGATTAAACTGTCGACTTTTGAAATGATAATTAATGGTTATAATCATTGAAGTGTATGGAGCATGGTTGTTTGGGATTGATAAAAGATGATAACTTGCCCGACTTTGAAGGCACTCAAAAAGAAAAAAAATCCAAAAAAGAAAATGCCAACCTGTAAAATCCCGATTGGTCAATTGGGCAAGGGGTTGTCTCACATGGGAAGGAAGGGGCAAAACAGTCTTGAAAAATCTTCTTAGATTCCAAACCATTCCTTTTGAAAACAATACCCACGTGCCATGCTATGACCTACACGTGTGCAGTCCAAATATTTGCACATATGCCCCACTGAGCTTTGGGAAATTCCCTCACTTACCCAATAAGAAGAAACCAAAAAAATATTATTATTAATAATAGCCAAATATATATATATATTTATCTATTTATTTATTTATTACCTATTGCTGACTCAGAAAGCAAAGCCAAGATGAAGCACAATACACCCACCTAAACTCATTTGACATTGGAACACACAAAACGAATTTTAAAAAATTATAAAATAAAATAAAATAAATAATTTATGTATTAGAAAGCTATGTTAGGAGTGTTGGATGATTGAAGTCTCACATTAGCTAATTTAGGGAATGGTCATGCGTTTATAACTGAAGAAAAATAATTCCATTGGTACGAGACTTCTTGGAAAAGCCCAAAGCAAAGTCACTAGAGCTTATGCTCAAAGTGGACCCCATGCTATTGTGGAGAGTCGTGTTCGTCTAATAATGACATTAAATTTTTTTTTTCAAATTTTTCGAATTTCCTTGAAAATTATAATTTGTTAAATAAATTAAAATTGGAGAAGTCAACTACCCATGGCCGTTGATTGAAAACATATACTCTCTTATCCCAAACAAATCCTTCAAAATATACCAATCTAACCGGAAACCAGTCAAACCGGTAATCGAGGGTTTCAATTAATTAGTTTTATTATTTTTTAAAATGTAAATTCTTTTAGAAATAATAAACCTTTTTCTTTTAGAATATTACTTTACCAATGTGGGTTGGTCGACGAGTGTACAAAACTAGTGGTTGACGATTTGAGCTATTAGCCATTTCTTTATTTTCACTCCTAATTTGAACGGTAATATTCTAAAGAGCGATAAATTGTAATATTCTAAGTGTAATCAGCTTAAGAATCTTAGACCAATAAATATTGACATTTTTTTTTGTTATTGATAAATAATTACTATTTTTAGAATGAAGAATTGTAATACTATTTTGGTCATCGAGGAATTCTAAGAATGATAGAGAAGTGGAGACAGATTTTTCTCTATTAAATAAACTAATCCAGAACAATAATTATATTCTCTGTTCCACCAAATTCTAATTCCCACGGTAGACTACTGAATTAGCTTATTAAATAATTATTTATGCGTAAAATATTGCAATGTAATATTAAAATTTAAATTTAAAAAAATATTTGAAGCATTATATTATATTTTTATTTGTAAAATATTATTAAATTTATTAAAATATTTTACAAATTTAATAAAAATTACAAATTAATTAGGATATTTTAAGTTTTTGATACAAATTATATTAAAAATAGAAATTATGTATTAAAAAATTATTTAAGGTTAAGATCGGTCAAAATGGTTATTTATTTTCTCCTCAAATAAATTAAAAGGGAAAAAGAAATTTTTTTTTTATGAATTTGTAGGAAAAAAGAAATAATAATAATAATAAATCTCTCTGTCCTTCTATCTCTTTCCCCATAAAATGACTTCCACTGCCCGTCTTCCCTACCTTTGTCTCTGTCTCTCTAATTTCATCTCAAAGCCAAACCCAACGGCATAGTATTCCACAATCTTTCTCTCAATTTCTTTACGCTTTCTTCTTATAATCACAAACCCACAATTTCTTTTTCCCCGGATTTGCGTTGTTTGATCAGGGGTTTCGTTAATTGTTTCTTGGAAGATTCTGGGGTTGAATTTCCCTCTAATTCTCGGTGCCCCCTTTTTGTTGTTTTTCTGTTGGGGGTTCAATAGGATTAGGTTCTTTTCTTCTCTTGCATTAACCGATGGTAGTGAAGATGATGAAGTGGCGGCCATGGCCGCCGCTTGTTTCGAGGAAGTATGAGGTGAGGCTTGCGGTGAAGAGACTCGAAGGGCTTGATCCGCCGCGAGATGGAAAGGGGGTTGATAAATTGACGGTCGAGGTCAAATGGAAGGGCCCGAAAATGGCTTTGAGTCCATTGAGGAGAACGGCGGTGAAGAGAAATTACACCAAGGAGGCCGATGGGTTGGATCAGAACGGCGTCGCTCAGTGGGATGAAGAGTTTCAGAGCGTTTGTACTTTCTCTGCTTACAAGGAGAATGTGTTTCATCCATGGGAGATCGTTTTCTCTGCCTTCAATGTGAGTTTGAGTTTGAGTTTGGGTCTTTTTGTTGTTTGTTGTCCTCGATTCGATCTTTGGCTACTTTTTGTGGTTCACGGCATTGGGTTTTTCTGGATTTTGACTATTCATCTTTTAGCTTTTCCTATCAGACTGGTTTTTCCTTTTCTTGCGATTATAATTTTCACTTTTTGGGTATTTTCTTCCTTCAGATTTGTACTGAATGGAAGCAATAATGGGTGATCTTTCGCCATTTCAGATAGTTTGCGAGCTCTCAGTTCTTTTATGTAGAATTCTAATCTTTTCTATGGCCTTTCAAGAGGCTTTAGCTGAGAGTCTGAAACTAAGATATGGTTCTTTCTAAAGGGCAGTTGAATTCATCAAGGGAGTTGACCTTTGTAACTTGTGATTTTGTGAGTTTCTGGATTTTGTTTCTTTCTACTCTTTTGAATGTTTTATGCTGAAAATGAGGCAAATAGTGGGTTTCTAGTAGATTTGTCAGGATCTTATGGATGACAATGTTTCTTTGCTGTTGTTGTTTGATTTTGTCCTTGACATGAGATTTATATGGATGAACTTGATGAATTCCTGTTCTCTGTCTTTGCTGTGAGTAATTATCAGTAATGGTCGATAGTGAACTTGAACTTGAACTTAACCTGAACCTGAACCTGAACCTGAACCTGAACCTTCGTTTTCTTTCCCTCCCTACTCAGGGCTTAAATCGAGGGTCGAAAAACAAAGTTCAGGTTGTTGGATCAGCATCTCTTAATCTGTCTGAATATGTTTCTGTGGCTGAACAAAAAGAGCTCGAATTGACGATACCCCTTAATCCATCCACAAATGCTACTGAGACCAGTCATGTTCTCTGGGTTCGTATCCTCCTGTTTCCTCAAAATATTTGATGCTATTTCCCCCAATTCAAATTGTTGTTATCTCACATGCTTTGTTCTTATGGTGGATCGTACAGATATCGCTGAACTTATTGGAGCTAAGAACTGCTCAAGTTGTATCACAGCCTGTACAGAGATCGGTAGCCCTGGCTCCATCTCCACCCTGGTCAGGAGATAATGTCCCAGCAGAAAAAGATGAGCTCTCTGCTCTTAAAGCTGGTCTCAGGAAAGTAAAGATTTTTACGGAGTTTGTGTCGACCCGGAAGGCAAAAAAGGCTTGCCATGAAGAAGAGGGCAGTGAGGGGAGGTGTTCTGCCAAGAGTGAGGATGGTGAGTCTTGCTACCCGTTTGACTCTGATTCCTTTGATGACATTGAGGAAGGGGAAACAGATGAAGGGAAGGAGGATACTAACATAAGGAAGTCCTTTAGTTATGGCACTCTGGCCTATGCAAATTATGCTGGAGGATCACATTACTCTGATATGAAGATCAATGGCGGTGACGAAAATTTAGTTTACTATAGTAATCGAAAATCAGATGTGGGCTGCTCGAGCATGGAGGATTCAACTGCATCAGCCTCTGAGCAACCTTTGCCACAGAGTTCAAAGCGTGGCCTGTTGCCATGGAGGAAGAGAAAACTAAGTTTTAGATCTCCCAAGGCAAAAGGAGAGCCATTGTTGAAGAAGGCCTATGGCGAAGAAGGTGGTGACGACATTGATCATGATCGAAGGCAGCTCAGCTCTGATGAATCTCTTGGTCTTGGGGTAAGATTTCTGCAATCATATACAGATTATGAACGTGTCGTTGTAGTTAATGATAATGAGGAATGTCCACCAAGCTTTTAGTTGATATCTCGACAGTCTGTTTCTTTTCTACAATTCTTGCTAAGTTAAAGTTGGTTATTGCAGTGGCAAAAGACAGAGGAGGATTCAACTGCGAATCGATCATCGGTTTCTGAATTTGGGGATGATAATTTTGCAATTGGCACTTGGGAGCAGAAGGAAATTGTAAGCCGTGATGGACATATGAAGCTACAAACACAGGTCTTCTTTGCTTCTATCGATCAACGTAGCGAGCGGGCAGCGGGTGAAAGTGCATGCACTGCTCTTGTAGCTGTTATTGCTGATTGGTTCCACAACAGCCAAAATCTCATGCCTATAAAATCTCAATTTGATAGTTTGATCAGAGATGGCTCGTTAGAGTGGAGGAAACTCTGTGAAAATGAAATATATCGGGAACGATTCCCCGACAAGCATTTTGATCTAGATACGGTCATTCAAGCCAAAATCCGACCGCTGTCTGTGGTTCAGAGGAAGTCCTTCATTGGCTTTTTCCATCCAGAAGGAATAAATGAGGCGAGATTCGAATTTTTGCATGGTGCCATGTCCTTTGATAACATATGGGATGAGATTAGCCGTACTGTGACAGATTGCCCAGACGACAGTGAACCACAGGTTTATGTTGTCAGTTGGAACGACCATTTCTTTATTCTTAAGGTCGAATCTGACGCGTACTATATCATCGACACGTTAGGGGAGAGGCTGTATGAAGGATGCAATCAGGCCTACATCTTGAAATTTGACAACAACACTACAATCTGTAAAATGCCCGACACTAACCAGTCAGCTGGCGAAAAGACTTCCAACGATCAGCAGACAGTTGCAGAAATAGTTGAGGCCAAGGAACAACAGGCCAGCGGAAAGGAAGAGAGCTTGACACTAGAGAACGTAGCCTCACAGCCTGAAGAACCAATGAAGGAGAAAGATGAAGTCTTGTGTCGTGGGAAGGAATCCTGTAAAGAATACATCAAGAGCTTCTTGGCTGCTATCCCGATTCGGGAACTGCAAGCCGATATCAAAAAGGGTCTAATGGCATCAACCCCACTTCACCACCGATTACAGATCGAACTGAACTACACCCAGATTTTGCAACCTTCACCTGACTCCTCTCACACCTCAGAAGATCCAAACGCTATGCCACAAAGTCCCGATGCCACACTACTAGCAGACATTGCTGCTACATCATAAGCTTAAATGTTAATTGTAGAATTGTCGGTTAATCTAACTAGTTTTCCTTTTGCAAGTGACTGAGAGCTTAACAAAGAGGAGGGAATGGACATGCAGTATAGTATAGGTATGCAGCAGTAGCAGCAGCAATGTCAAGAGCAACTGTCTGTGTGTTTTTTGCTTGCTTTTTGGTATCTAATCTCCCTATAATTTGTCTGATCATCTTCCATGGACATAGACCTTACTTTTGGACATAAATGAGTAATCTTCCTGTGAATTATCACATCAGCTCTCTTGCTCCTGCTTTCCTTTTCTGGTTTCAATTCCCTGTTCATGATGTGGTTGAGGATGAGATATTATGCTCTGTTGAATTGTGGTTCATAAGTTTATCACACTTGTTTGTTGCTCCATTATCATTTGTGGTATCCTAACAGCAAAGCTGGTAGTAAAGGCCGGTGGAGGCTATGTTGAGGTGTTGGGCTTTTCTAGTGCATTATCAAACTATATTTAGCCTCTCCAACTTGTTTTAGTTCTATTTTTCTCTCACCACAATTATTATGCTTCTCCAAATGACGAGGAATAATCATAGTGGGAGGCAATGTTTAGCAGCAGTTCTCAAACAGTTCCCTATTTTGGTTTTAATATTACTTTTCAAATCAAACTCATAATCTTATATCCAACCATTTCTCATACTCATTTTGACATAAAGGGAGATTGATATCAAACTCATAATTTAATATCAGTTCTTTCTTAATCAGTGGCTAATAGGGTTGGTAATTGAGCTTTTAATCTATTTGACCTGCAAGATTGATGGTACTTTTTTCCCCATTCCCCAGTTTTCTTTTTTCTTGCCAATCCTAAAGGGGAGAGGAGGGTAAAAGAAAGAAAGAAAAACAATGAAAAAAAGCTGTCTTTTTCCCTTTTAACATAAAGTGCTTGTAATCCCAACACTTCTCTTCCCAACTTTTGATATCAATCAATCAATGGCCTTTTTCTAGGCTTTTATCAAAGCAGCCATGTGCTGTCTTCCTCTGCCCATCATCATTCTCAATCAGTTTGATACAAATATTCAATTATTTGGATGATCCTGTTTTTGCTGCTATTTGAAATTCTCCATTGAAACATCCACAAGTAAGTTGGAGGAAAAGAAAGTTAAAAAAATGTGGCTTTGGTAGCTAGAAATTCTAAGTTTACATATGGTCTACTAGGAAAGTGCATAGCCAAGAACTACATAAACACTATATTGGCAGTCAAGAATTCGAACAAAGCACGGCCAGCGAGTTCTAAAAGCTAGCTAATGAACGGAAAATTCTAAGAGAGAAGATATGGACTTACATAGAAGTAGACAGTGAGTGATGTTACATGGGGAAGATTGTAGTGTTTTCAGCAGCAAAAGGGGCATTTGGCTAACCCATTCTCATTGCAATCAGTGCATCTATTATACCACGAGTTGTTGTCGTCGTTGTCTTCTTTAAGAACCTTGCGACTGCCATTGCAGCATGGGCACACCAGAAACCTGGTGTTTGCACAGCAAGAGCAAGATGAATTTGCCAAGTCCAGTGGTATGCCTTCCAGCAGTTTCCTTAGTTTTCCTTGCTCATGCAGGCCAATCACTTCATCCGCTCCTCCAATGTACCTTCCCTTAATAAAAAGCCGCGGGGGGATCAGCCTGCTCCCCAAGACTTCCCATAGCTCCTCCCTGAATTCCAAGTGCTTTGATACATCTCTCTCGAAGAACAACACTTTGAAACTTTCGAGTAGGAACCGAATACCATTGCATTCTTCAAATGTTTTCCTAATACATCCCAAGCTTGTCGAGTAAAATATAATGGATTTGCTTCCTCCTGGTGGACACCTTTCTTCAAAGTCTAATAAAGATGAATGTTCTTGATGATTGTCCACTTTCACTAGGAGCCCACCATTTGTTTCCATGGTAGTCATGTCTGATAAGCATGGAGCCTCCAAATCATGTTTGGTAGCCAATATTTTTTCGGACCTTATGAAGGGATCGGGATGGTTTCGGTCGCTGACACTAATTTCGAGTTCACTTGGATCTCTAAAATGTTGGGATATGATGCTACATTCTACTACTGGTGGGGTTTCACATATTTGGCTACAAGGGTTTTCAGTGGGGCCTGACAGAAGAGAGAGGTCTTGTTTTAAGGAGTTAATGGAAGGAAAGAACTTCATCTTCTTCAGCAGCCTTCCTTTCATTTCCTTGATCTATTTCTTCTTGTTATCACATCATTAAATAGAAGTTGGGTGATATTTGACATCTTATTATCAGGAAAGATAGAAGAAAGATCTGAACTCACATTTCACTTCTGGATTCCAATAGCTAGAAAGTCGAGTCTGGAAGAAAAGAAAAAAAAAGCTGTTAGTTTGCTTTCAGAGTTCAGCCTAAATTTATGACTTTAGCGTGGGACATGGGTTGCCATTGTTTAGAGAGGCAACTCTGTCTAACTCACACTTGACCCATCACCAACAATGGTCCATCAACCATGGTATGAACTAATCAAATAAGAAGAAAGAACCAGACCCCACCTATTAGGCATACTCACGAGAAAAGCAGCAAAGTGAAAAGAGTGAATACCAGAGGCTAAACAAACCTTCTGTGCTTTCGCTCTTTCGACAAGCTTCATGATTCATCGGGGGGACAAATGCATGCCTATACTGTTCAAAGTCCCTCTCCCATCGGTTCTACCGTACTGTCTTGTAATCCTCAGCTCAGTGAAGAACAATACTTTTTATGGGAAGAAACTTCTTTACATCAATGATAAAAAGTGTATCAATATCAAGTTCAAGAATTCAAACATCTATAGGAAGAAACTTCTTTACATCAATGATCACATTAAAACAAGAATAAATATAAATGTTGAATCTTTCCTCAAATAGTAAAACTTATTTTAATTTAATGTCGTGCGGAGCGAGGTACTCCATTGTTTCTCTTTCCACTTTATATCTACAAAGAACAAAGTAATCTGTGTGATTTTCACTACTCATTCTCGTGAATAAGTTCTTCAAATGATCAGTACAAAGTTGTCTGCCCATGGAACAAACAAAGATCTAAAAGTGCCAAAGCTCTAGAAGGGTTCATATATACAAAGATCAGTTGCTGAATAATCAGTAAATAAAAGCTCTTAGCTATCTCCAAACAGTGATGCAATCACCAATTCATAATCAAAGCCAAAGCATGCAAGTTTGTTATCATCTCCATCAACAACGGTTATCTGCATATGATATGAACCCTGCAAGGAAAAGGAAATAGTTAGAGTGCATGATAATTAAAAGAAAAAGAAATCAATGATTGTGTGTATATATCTAAGATTTTTCGTCCCGATCAATCCGAGTTCCTTTGGATAATAAGGTCATCATGAACCTCTTCAGATGAGAAAGCCTCTTTTTTTTTTTCTATAACTGGGAGTTGGAGCTCTGAAGTAGAAAATGGAAGGTAGAGCACGTATCCTTTGAAGACGACAATTGACTTTACTAGATCAATTGAGGCACGATAAAACCTTGTTCCTTTTAACTTATTTTAGGAAAAAAAAAACCAGAAACTACAAGAAAAATACAAACACAAGTGGTAAACATGAAATGAGTAGTAACTTACCGGTAAAAAGAATGCCAGAGGCGTTTGCAATGGAGCGAGTGCAAAATCACCAAACGAGTAAGGGCAGGACGTCTCAACACAAATGTCGTGGCTGTCCCTATACATGTGCCACCCAAAATATGAAATGTCAACAACCATTTTTCCTGCAAGGATTGGCTTACCTGTGCCATGTGTACAAGGTTATTGTCATTAGCTGAAGTTCGAACCAAGTGTCAAAGGATAATATACGAGTAGTAAGGCACGGTTGTCTACAGAGGAAGGGAAGGTGGTACACCTTTATCTCTCAAGGGATAAATAAAGATTGGACGGCAGTTGATAATTAGAAGTAAAACAAAAGTGATAGAGAAGTATCCTCTAATCCTGCTTATTCATAAAAAGATGGCGAATCTGAAGGGTAACAGTGCTAAGCAAAGTCAACTTTCAAACAATTTGTCATCTTTTAGCTGAACCTCATAATCGGTCCAAATGGAAACACCAACGCAAGTTTATGACCATTTAAAGATCCAGCTGCTCATTAGTGAGATTCTCAACTCCTTATACTAGAAAATAGCTAACTAAACATACATGATTGACTCAATGTGTGTTCAATGTTCACCTTTGAATGATAGTTTAGCCCAAGTTTATAAAGTAACCTCAATCTAACTCATGAACTCATTATTCTCCATAGAAGAAACGGAAGGTAGTTAGTCCTCATGAATAGAAATTGTTAAAGCAGATGTAAGACCTGTAACTAGGAAAAGAAGTTCAGTGATTGTATTATTGAATCTTCAGGTAATTTAGGAGTACCTATAATTAGATTGAAGGTCATATTTATTGGGCGACCCCTAACTATGGGGCTGGGAGATATCTGAACTCCTTTCACCATGATATCATACTTAGCTGTCTCATCTGCATCAGTGGAAGAATAGATATCAATTATATGTATATCAACACAAAATGGCATTCCATTACAGCAAAGTTCAATCAAACTAAAGAACAAAAGGCAGACTTCAATAGACACCAATGGGTGCCGCCATGCTGGTGATAAAGTGTGAGATCCCACGTCGATTGAAGAGGAGAACAACATCGATTGGATTGGAGAGGGGAACAAGTGCCAACGAGGATGTTAGGCCCTGAAGGGAGGTGGATTATGAGATCCCACGTAGGTTGGGGAGGAGAAAGAAACATTTTTTATAAGGATGTAGAAATCTCTCCCTAACGGCGTTTTAAAAAACCTTGAGGGGAAGCCCAAAAGGGAAAGCCTGAATAGAACAATATCGGCTAGCAGTGGGCTTGGGCTATAACAAAATAGTATCAGAGCCAAACATCGGGCGGTGTGCCAGCGATGACGTTGGACCTGAAGAGGGTGGATTGTGAGATCCCACATCGATTGGAAAGAAAAATGACATCGATTGGATTGGAGAGGAAAACGAGTGCTAGCGAGAATGCTAGACCCCGAAGGGAGGTGGATTGCATATCCATATCCGTTGGGAAAGAGAACAAAGCATTCTTCAAGGTTTCCCCCTTTAAAAACTTTGAGGGGATAAAAATCTTGAGGGGAAGCCCAAAAGGGAAAGTCCAAAAAAGAGGACAATATGTGCTAGCGGTGTGCAAAAGGTTGTGAGATGTTTGGATTTACAAGTTTTTAGGGTCAAAGCTCTTAAGTTATTAGTGAGGTGGGGGCCATAAGCATATTGTTGGAAGTGGATCCTAACCATTAGTTCACAATCTAATTATCTAACATATCCACCATCAGTTCATCACTATTCACCTTCAAACACATCAAACTGAAGCTCTAGAATAATGATGAACAGTCCCAAACAGTACCAGAAATACAACTATGATGTAAGAAACAATGTTTAAAATAAGAGATCAAAAAACAAAAAGTATTCAACAGTACAGTGACATTGACTTATAAGCATTCAAATTCAGAGTCAGAACCTTATTTAATCGAACGCACAAAACCTAAATTCAGAAAGAAACGCAAAAATTCTCGAAAATGATCAAAGTCCTTCAAACATCAAAGAATCGGAGTACAAGCATTGGAATCAGAAAGCACAAACCGCAGAGTTGGACTCGAGTGGCGAAGGAGAATTGTAAAACGAAACACAACCAGAGAAGCAATGTGAGAATCAGCTTCATCAGAGAAGTGAGTTCCATGGAATTGCTCTTTCTCGAACTCTGTAACAAGAAATTTGAAGAAAACCTTCAAAATTTCTAATAATGAAGCTCTGAGGTTGCGAGAAAAACGGGGATTTCAGTGGAGTGGAATGAAAAACACTGCAAGATACGCTTTCCATTGGCGAGTGAGAAGAATCCCTTCTTCGTCGGGGATCGGCAGATGGGATGAAGAGAAAAGTTCCTAAAAGAAATGAAAAGAAGTTGAGAAGAAGCCAAGCAAGCTGTTTGTTAAATTAAATTTATAAAATTATTTTTATTAATTTAGTCAACTTTCTAAAAGTAATGAACTGAAAAAATAAATTTTAAAAACATATGAAAAGTCACTTAAAGAATTGAAAATCAAGTCTTCCAACTTCAATTATATTTTATGGAATTTATATAATTTCTACTTAATTAATAACAATTTAAATTTAATTCATTTAATTAATTATAATCTAAAATGTATTTTATTAGTGATTTAAAATATATTAACTTTTGGCAAGCCATGCTCTATCTATGAATTGCCCCGGTCAACTCTTCGAGATTTTAAATACTCCCTCTGTGAATAGAAGGTATGATAAACCCTTTATAACCAAAGGTTAATGTAAAAAAGCGTTCACTCAACATTCGAGGATCTAAATAAGCAAAATATACACGTTACAGAATCCAACAACGAAACATTGGCAGGACCAAGTGACAAAGAGTACAAAAGATGACTATCTAGAAACATGGTGAGAAACGAACAAGAAAGCGGTGAGAATCACGACAATTTGTTTAAGAAGTGAATTGGATTGATCTTTTATGTGTCAGACATTCCTGAATTGATGGTGGATCCTATCGATTGATTTTGTTCCGACATTTTTAGTAAATTTTATGTTTTCGATTTCTTTTAAAGTAACACGATACTTTTAATAATTAAATTAAGTTTGTGTTGATGGGAGGGGATTTTTATGAAAAACCTTTAAATTTACAATTTGGCTAACCCTAAAATATAAAATTATTACAATTAAAAGTATTGCTACCGAATATATATATATATATATATTTATTTACAGGTCAGATTTTTCAACTCCTTCCGTTGGCCAACGGAACCACCTCCGCCAGAGGGGTCGAAAGCGGCGTCGGCACCGGGGAAGTTCTGCAAACAGGGCAGCTAGGGTTCAGCCTTAACCACGGATCGATACAGCCGCTGTGAAACATATGACCACAATCCGGCAACAACCGCAGAACATCCTCGTTTTTATAGTCCCCCAAACAAATCGAACAACCGCTCGCGGCGGCGGACTCCAATTTTCCCTCCAATTTCTTTTCCGAGTACAGAATCTTCGGATATTCATTAATGGCCTCATCTTCGAGCCCCGGTCCGAAATCGACGATGGCATCCCGCCGTTCCCCCGGCCGACGACGGCGATTCGGCTGCGGAACGGTGGTTCTGGTGCATAAATAGGTGGCGATTGTTACGGTTGTGAGAAGGAAAAGAACTCCGACTGAAATTCCGACTATGTAGGGGAAAGTGCCGACGTTGCCGGTGGCATCTGATCCGCCGGAGCCTGTGGAGTTGTTCATGGGGCAAGAGAAAAGGCGTTGACTGTGAGAAGTAGAAGGGGATTTTTGGTTTCTGCCATGGATGGAGAATGGGAAGAAATATAAATGGATAGGGCCACACAATAATTTTTTTATTATTATTTTTTTTTATAACGACAAATTTAATTTCACAATTATCATATAATTTTTGTTTGTTCTAAATTTTAAATCATTGAAACATAGTTTTATTTATTAAAATATTATATCATTTTTTTTAAATATTTCTAGAATTATATAATTTTAAAATAACGCTAACGTGGTTGACAATTAACGAAAGTAATACTGTGTTATTCATAAGGTTGACGATATGGACTATATAGAATAATTTTTTTTATTAAAAATTAAATTTAATCAAATTTTATTGGTTAGAAATGTAAATACTTGTACCTCTCTAACTGACTCATAAATTTCATTTTTGTCCCCATGTCACAATTCTCGAGAAAATAATAATAACATTGGGTTGATCTTATCGTTTTTTTTTTTAATTTTGTATTAAATGTAATTGTTTTATTTCTTTTTATAAATTGGAGGAATATCAATTTGGTTTAAAATTAAAAGGAAAATAAATGATATTGAATTTTTAAATGTAATAACTAAATAATTATCAAAATAGGTAACTGACATGCATTTTTGTTTTTAGTGTCGAGTTTTGATTTTTAATACCATATTTGTTATACTAAAAAAAATATTTGGGTCAATAAAACGGCTATTATTTGTAAGCATGGAGGTGGCATCATTTGACAGCAGGGTTTGCCAAGTCAACTGTGTTCGGGATATGAGCTGGCAATACACGTGTGGTGGACCCCACTCAAACCCAAATTCATCCTATACTAATATTGTTTTGTGGTCGTTTTCTCCTAACCTTAATTAATTTAATCTAATTATTTTTTTAAAAAAGTCTCAATATAATTTAATTAAAATCCATTTGTCACAATCCATGCTAGCTCTCCAAAGTCAAACATATTTACTCCTATTTTAAATTATAAATTTAGTCTTTGTTTTTTAATTTAAAAAATATTTAATGAATTATTAAAATTTTAAAATATGAAATAAATATACAATTGTTGTTGTTTTTTTTTTTTTTGCAACATAGTTGTTGGCTACTAATTAAGGTTTCATAATATATATAAATTATTATTTTAAGGTGGATGGTTGGACTCTTATTCTTGTAATTATTGAATTAAAAATAATAATAATAAAATAAATAAAAATAGAGTTCTCAAAGGAGCATTTATGATCTTGGGGTATTTTAGTTATTTAATAAATTCTATTTAACATTAAAATATATTACGTTTTTGCCATTTTGTATTGTTAACCCGACGAGGGAATCTCTTTCTGCTTCCCAATGAAGTTTGACTCCGACGATCCCCGTTGAAAACTTCTGTGGCGGTTTTTCTTTGGCAGAAATTTCCATTTCCAAGCTTTAGTTTCCAATTCGACCATGGCGATTTCCGATCTCTCACCGTTGTCCTTCGTGCTGCTTCTGTTGGTGACGGCGGTGGTTGTCGAAGCTAGGGACAACAACCGAGTTTTCTCACCTTGTATTGACACGACTGTTGAGAAGTCCGACGGGTTCACCTTAGGGCTTGCTTTTGCGACGGAGCAGAAGTTCGTCTTCAATAAAACATTGAAGTTGTCTCCTTGTGACAGCAGGCTCGCTCTTACGAATGGAAATGCTCTGATCTCTGTGTTTAGACCTAAGGTTGATGAGATCTCCCTCCTCACCGTCAACACTACTCCGTCTGTGTCCTCCTTCAATCCGGTTAGTTTTTCGAACTCTATGTTCTTTGTTGATGTCGAATCTATGGATTTTCTGTTTTCTCTTCGTTTGAGATTGAAAGTAGTTCTAACTAGGTTTTGTGCGTGAATTTGTCTAATTATCGGTAGGTTTTGTGGGATTGGAGTAATAGGTTTGTAATAGGGAGGCATACAGAACAGATCCTTATGGAATCACTTTGCTTACTTAGAATGCGTGATGCTAGCCGATTTGATTTGGGATTTTTTTGGTCTGTTAATTGTTTTTTTTTTTAAGGGAAATCAGTAATCAATCAGTTGATTGACTTTCTGCACGATCCAATTTGAACAAGAAACTCAAATGTTGATCTCTATATGGAAAAAGGAAGAACTTCACTGAAGATGGTATCAAGATGTTTTACTCTTTGGTTGATGTTTGAGAGAGTAGATATTCCCCTTCCCTCTTCCGCTTTAAGATGATATCATACTTATTAATCTTTGCTAGCTCGATTTTAATTGCTCACATAAATCTAACATTTTACTTCAATATGCTAGTTTTCCGTTCACTCCAGTCGTGGACTCATGATTTTGTTTTCTTTTCATTCAGTCTTCACATGGCTATATGGTTGCATTTGCTGGTCGGAAATATGCTGCAAGGTCCCCTCCAATTTTTGTCTCAGATGGACAACATATCGTAACCAGCTTTACTCTGGTATGTTTATGACATAGAAAGTAGGAAGTAAACTGAAGGCACAAGACATGGACACAATACTACACTGACTTGGTGATATGTTTATAAGAATTCAATGGACATATGTAACAAATTACCTTTGGTGTGAAATGTAAGAGATAGCAATTGAAAAACTATGGAATAAGGTCGTCATAATATGACAATCTTCAATATTTTGTAGTTTTTTTTATGTGAATGGGTAGGCTTTGTTGAGGATTGTTGGGAGGGAGTCCAACATTGGGTAATTAAGAGGATGATCATGCGTCAATAAGTAAGGAACACTATCTCCATTGGTATGAGACCTTTTGGGGAAACTAAAAGCAAAGCCATGAAAGTTTATGCTGAAAGTGGACAATATCATACTATTGTGGAGAGTCGTGGTTCCTAACCGACTTCATTTATATAGCAAGTCATGTTGAGTTTTAATCTTTGAGTAGTGTCTGTGCTTACTAACTTATGACAGTCCATTGGGTAACAAATCCATCAAATTTTCTCGGTGTATAGGTGCTCGAGTTTGAGAAAGGCAGGCTGCAAAACTTGTTCTGGAAAAGGGATGGTTGTGCTCGATGTTCAAACAACCATACCTTTGTTTGCATCAACAATCAGGATTGTGCAATCAGAACAAACAACTGCAAAAATAGTGGTCCTGTCGATTGCAGTCTTGCGATACAGTTAGCGTTCTCTGGCACGGATAAGCACCTTTCTGTCTTCAACTCTTGGTATGAAGTGTCGAGACTTCGGCAATACTCACTCGTCGATCTGTATTCGAACCTCAAAGATTCTCTCACAAGTCAGTATAACAAGATCTTCCAATAAAGCATATTTTTGTTAATGTATATTTCATTTCCATCCTTGTAACTTGGTTTGTGCTACGAATTCCTTTCAAATCTTGTGCATTTTTCATCAATTAAATGTGTGACAGTAGGGGCGGTACTAGTGTTGTATGTATCACGAACTCCTGGTTAAATGTAATACAAAATCATAGCGTTGAATTGCTTCTCTCCCCGTTGTTTGTTGCCTTTCACTTGTTTTTGATGCATTGTAATGAATGGCTTGGATTCTGGGCCTTTGCCCGGTCCAATGCCTACTTTTGGGCCTCTGTTCCTCAGGAGTAACTTAAAAAAGTATTTTTAAAAAGGGTAAAATAGAAAATTCAAAAGATAATTTATATTATACAATTCAACAACGACACGAATATCATTAGAAATACAATCTAATATAATGGCGAACAAATCATATTTGATGAAGGTGACATTTCGGGTACCTTTGTGAGGCCTTACCTTGTCGAAGTTTTCTTATGGGAATTCTTTGTCTATCATTCTTACTAACTTTTTTTAGTTGTTCGTTCCAATTTTTAGAGAAGTAAACAATACTTCAACCAATTTGAGTTATGCTTACGTTGAAAATTTTGTTGTCTCGTCTCTTGATAATCTCAAGAGCTAATAAAACGTCGGTATATATAAAAAATAAACAAAACCCTAATAACGTCAAAAAAAACTTTACAATTATCCATTTATATAATTAGCAAATTTTGTATTAAAAAGTTAAATGTAAAGAGAATCCATAAGGGATAAAGGGTTGTAAATAATGGGTGTTTTAAGGGCAAAAGCCTCTCTCTCTCATCTTTACAAATTGTATATAAAATTTGTATTTTAAAAAATAAAAATAAAAATAAAAGAAAGAAAGTTAACGAATCATGCATTACTTATTAATAAATAAATAAAATAGATGGGCAAAGAAAAAAAAACATATGTCGTGGACTCCACGTCACAATTTGTAACTTCATTAATCCTTTAATGCATGCTGACGTAGGTGCACACGCCATTTTCAATCTGTTTTATTCTTTTAGTCTAAAGTTTTAATAAATTTTAAAATTTTTAATTTCAGATGTAATAAATTTATTTTTCTATATATATAAATTAGAGTAAATTTTAATATTTAGAAATTAACTTTATAATTATGAAAAATTATGATAAATACATAAAAATTTAAAATTTTAGGAATTAATTTTATTTTATAATTAAATCTAGATGGAGTGGTAGCTAGAGAGGGACCAATAATTTTGATCCAACTTTTTGTAATTATTAAACATTTTCCTTTCACACTCGATTCTAATTTGCGTTTTCTAATGAAAGAGAGATTCCAATATAATTAATTATTAATTATTAATTATTAATTATTAATTATTAATTAAGTAGGTTAATGTAAAAAGTTTGGTAATATGACGTGGGCTGAAAATCCTAGTGGAAGAGAAAATTCCTTTTTGATTCTATATAATATATAATATAATATATACGTGCCATCTTAATAGACATCCACTTGGCCTCTTTTTTCCTACTTTGTGCCTTTCAAATTGCCACGTGTCATACACGTCATCATTCGAGAGAGAGAGAGAGAGTTATTTGGTTGCTTTGCTGTTGCATAAATTTATGAAGAAGGTAAAGCGGTAATGGAGCTTCCACTACTAAAAATAGACATATTTATTTTAATTAATTAATTAATTAATATATTATAAAGCCCTATTGTTAATTCGTTATAAGTTATTATTAACATCCACATTCTAGTCACTATTAATATAAATATACATCGCCACAAATTACAATAAAGTTTCACAAAATTCGGCCATTAGCTTAAAAAAATAAAAAAATAAAATAAAATAACGAACCGTTTATGTCAAAAATGAACAATATCATACCATATTATGAAGATATCTACGAACGGTTAGTTTTCTCGACAATTTAGCTGTGTGGATAAACTTAAAGATGTAGTAATGGAGGAGTTTTCTCTATCCAATTAACCGTGGTCGAGAAAAGGAAGTTAGCCTAAATAATAGATAAATTAAAAAATAAGAAAAGTTCAAATAGGTTGCATCGATATCACAAGTAAAGTAATGTAAATAAATATGTGGGGTTTGATGTGATCAATGTTTCTTATCAGCTTTATCTCTCTAATTTAGTTTTTTTTTTTTTCATTTTAATTTTAATTTTATTTTGATAGCATCGAATTATAAGTATTTCTTTAAATCAAACGTCTCAGCTTTCTACGTAGAAATGGAAGATAACAAAGTAGCTTCATTCATTTTATATATTTTTAGCTAATAAAATTGACGAAAAGGTCTAAATTTTTATACTAATAAAATATATATATAAAGAAAACTGAAGCATATGAAATTTAAATTTTAAAATATCACACACACATATATATATATATATATAATTATTTAGGGTTAAATTATATTGGTGTTATCATAGAGACATTGAAATTGACACACACAAACTATAATTGCTTATGACTTTGTAATAAGGGAATAATGGAATATACTAAAATATGTTACAAAAAAACAACTTTGGGTACTCAGATATGTTGATATTTTAAAAATATATATATAAATAAAGCTTATTGATTTTCTCAACTCAAATGTTTCAATTTGGAGCTTTAGCTTACCATAATGGGACAATAATTAAATTAATTTAAAGGGAAAAAAAGGTGGAGCAAAATTTTAAAAAAAACCCAAGATTTTTAATATTTAAATTTGAACGTGGATTTTGGTGAAAGATAAATGAAAAATCAATATAAATATATCTTTTTGATAATTAAACTAAATTAATTGGAAAAATAAATTAAGGGAACACTTTGGTACTTAACCGTACCTTTTTTTAGGCCAATGATTTTAAGTTAGGTTACAAGAAAAAGTCCCCATGCATGCAAAGGGCATAATTTTAATTAGTTTTTTTTTAATTTATTAAATTTGATAAAATAATTATAATAATTTTTAATAAAGACACAAAATGAATATATTTTTACTAATATTTAAAAAAAAATTTGACAATGAGATTATAAAGTTTTTTTTTTTTTTTTTTTTTTTTTTTATTTT
>NW_019268520.1:5477960-5498940 GCF_002738365.1 Cucurbita moschata
TTTTTTTTTTTTTTTTTTTTTTTTTTTAATTTGTGAAACGTAGTTGTAGTTCATGATTTTACAAAAAAAAATGACCAACTTTTTTGAATTATTTAAAACATAATCAGAAAGAAAAGAAAAAGGAAAATTAAAAAGATTAGGTATATAAACATGTTTGCTTTGAATCTTTAGTGTATTAAGAAAAATATGGAAAAGCCTATCCAATTAATAATTAATAATAATAATAATAATGTTAAGATTAAAAAAAATGATCTAGTTGTGCCTTTATATTTTAATAAAATATATAGTAAATGGATGTATGATGGTGCATCTCACCTAAGAATCTCTCCTTCTCTCTCTCTAAAATTTTTAAAATACAAAAAGATAAAAATTAAAAAAAAAACCACTTTGGAGTATTTATTTCTTATTTAAAAAAGGTATTTATTTTGTAGTGCGTTTGGTATAAATTATAATTTATATTTAGCTTTGGTTACTGAACTTGAATATAGTTCAATCGACAAGACACTAAAATTAATTTGAATATAGTTGGATAGACCGCTTATTTATATAAACGGATAAAAAAAACATAATGGTGTCCACCTAATATAAGAACTCAAGATCTATTCCGAAAAATAAAATAAAAAAAATGGAGTCAACTTTTGGATGTAGCTTAGAATAATATTAAGCATCATTTAAAGCAGAAAAATAGTGCAATAAATGCAAGAAAATGGTATTCCATTCAATAAAATAAGCGGAAATAAGTATGGTATTTTATTATTTGATATGATATTCAACTCCCCATTGAGTTTGTGAACCAAACCAGATCACAGACAACTACGAATTAAGGACTTTGATTAGCATAATTAGAACCACTAATCATTCCCTAACCACACTTTTGAGTATTTTATGTGTGTTTTATCAAAAACCCATTTGATTCACGAAACAGAATGGAAAAATTGGAAAAACCCATATCCCAAATTGAAATCAAGAACATCCCAGAAAAGAAAGTTTGATTTTTTATTTTTATTTTTTTTATTTTGCATAAAATTTTGTTTATAGATGGATGTATATTAATGTTAGCTTTCCATATAGAACAAAATTGTTGCATGCAAGGTGAAGATCATTGGTTATTGGGTTTTAGTTATTTTACACTTGTGTGCATTAATTCTTCTTTCTTTCTCTCTCTTCTCTTTCTCTCTCCGTTAGTGCTTTGCTTGAAATGAACCAACCAGCAGCCTTCCTATCAAATGGGGTTCTTGTGCGTATATTAAGTTCGAGTTGCCGCCGCTGCTGCTGCTGCTGCTGCTGATCCTTCTTCTTCTTTTTGCTGCTTCTGAATTTGTGAGTATTTTTTTGCCCTCTGCTTTTTGCCCCTTTCTTCTTTTGTTCTTCTTTGAGCAAGGTTTTTCACCTTCACTCGCTGCTCTGCTTTCTTTTTTTTCTTCATTTTTCCCAACTTAGTTGTTTGTGGGACCTTTTCTCTTCTGGGTTTGTTTCATCCTTCCTTTAATAGCTTCTATTGATATGGGTTTGCTTAATCGTCTTGTGTTCTGCTTTTGTTGCTCTGTTTTTGTCTTATCTGTTGTTTTGGGGGCAATTTTGGCTGTTCATCTTCTTATTTTGTTTAATCGCTGCTTCCCAGATGAACTTCAATTTGTTTTGACTTGTTTTTCCCCTTAGTTCATCGGTTTATTGAGAATAGACTCATTGAGATGTTTTTTTGTTTGATGAATTGAAGGAATTGGGGCGTTGGAAAATGGCACCACAAACTGGGTATTTGAAAGAACATGAAGGAGTTGTTCCCAACTCGCTTGGACAGTTATCATCTTCTCCTGCTCGGCTGTGGAGTGGCTATGGGCAAGGTTGTCAATCATTCTTTGGGGATTTTGGTCAGGTGAAGGCTTCTTCCACCATTCAACAACTTGGAAGTAATGGGAAAGAGTTCACTGGCACCGAACAAGCTCTTCAGGTTGCTGCTCATGGCTTTGAGAAACTGAACACAGCTCCATTTTCCATCTATCCTGGTAACTTTCTGTTTCTTTCATTCATTTTCATTTCCATGATCATATTTAGAACATCTTTAGATTATATGAAGGATTTCCACTGGTAATAATTGTCTATAAAAGGAAACATGTTTAAGAGAGGAGGGCCATAGATTGTTAGCTGATCGACTTGACTTGTAACTTAGTAGCATGATGTTGGGGGACGGGTATGCTTTTAGTAAGCTGAGTTTGCTTAGGCTGGGAGGGCAGGTAGCCTATGAACATCTTCAAGCTTTAAATAATATTGAGTTCTATCCAAGAGTAAAAGAGTTTCCAACTTCATTGAATCTCCCTCTTTCCTTCACTAATATTTTACCTTCCCTTTGTCAGAATATCATTTTCTAGTTATTACTTCATGAAGAGAACTTTAATCAAAATACTTAATAGCATGGTGATACATTTATACAAAATTTTTACTCCGAGCACACGTAATAGAACGGTAGATATTGTAAAATCCAATCCACGAAATAATTTGATCTATGGACAGCATCGTGCGATAAAGGTCGTAATGCTAGAGAAATCATTATCGCAGGACCTAGAGGGGGAGATCATAAGCATCTATACCGTAAAATCGATTTTCGATGGAATGAAAAAGACATATAAGGTAGAATCGTAACCATAAAATACAACCCTAATCGAAATGCATACATTTGTCTCATACATTACGGGGATGGTGAGAAAAGATATATTTTACATCCCAAACGGCTATAATTGGAGAGACTATTGTTACAGATGTTTCTATCTCAATGTTTATGAAACAAGAGGGAAAGAAAGGAGTATGAAGCTCGAGAAAGTCCCTTTTCCCCTCTTTTTGTGCTTGCTCAGTTAAAATATCTATCACAATGGTGAGGTTTCTATCCTTCTCTGATGAGAAAACTTCGGTTGAAAAATCCTTGCAGGTGACTGTAAGATTTCTGTGGATCCACAAAAACCTTCACCAATTTTTTCCCTGCAATCCCCCCTGTCAGAATATCACAATCGTTTTGAGCTTGGATTTGGCCAGCCCATGGTATGATCTAAAATCTTAATTGGATCTCTTTTCTAAAACAATGCTGTTTGTTCATATTATGTCTCTGATTCTGAGAAAAAGTATGTAGGTATGTGCAAACTATCCTTACATGGAACAGCATTATGGCATCCTCTCAGCATATGCTCCTCAAATACCAGTATGTTTCCCTCCATTCTTCAACCATACCCTTTTTTCTTTACTTGCATGTATTCTCTGCGAATCTGTCTTATTTTCTTAAAAACTTTCCAACAAAAGAAATAAAGATGAAACTCTGTTAGAGAGCTGCATAGGGTGAGCTTAGCATGCAAAAATTCAGAATGGAAGTGGAAAACAATACAATATAACCAAAAACTTAACCATTTGTAATATTCAGGGTCGGATTATGCTGCCAATGAGCTTAACAACAGATGATGGACCTATTTATGTGAATGCAAAGCAGTATCATGGAATCATTAGGCGCAGGAAGATCCGTGCTAAGGCAATGATGGAGAATAGACTTGCAAAAACTCGTAAGGTATGTAAGTCTTACTCAGGTTTCTCTCTTTTTTCTTGGGAATGCTTAGAAGATATGTGCATCAAAGCATGTGAATAGGTAGCTGTCGGTATATTTTGTTGCTGGCATGACTAGAAGTCTACCTGATACAGATGTCTGTTTAAAGAGTAATTTCCAAGAACATCTTGATTTCTGTTTACCAGCTGAGGGTTATTTAGAATTTTGTGTTGTTATGCTTTTATATGCCACAGTAACATCCGCCAGTCCGAATATTTTTCTTTGTCCTGTGCAGAACTATATATCCACATTACTCCTGCTGATATAGATTGCATATCTGTCTTACAGCCATATATGCACGAATCGCGTCATCTTCACGCAATGCGTCGTCCACGGGGATCTGGTGGCCGTTTCTTGAACACAAAGAATCTGAAAAATGGGAAAGCCTCAATGGAACCAAAGAAAATTGAAGACATAAACCTTTCTGATTCAACTGGTTCTTCCCAATGTTCTGTGGTTCTTCAATCAGAAAGTGGAGCTTTGAACTCCCCAAATGGAGGCAAGGGGAGGGGCTTTAGTCTCTCGAGTTCTGAGGTATCTAGCACGTTCTCAAGGGGACTGCAACGATTTCAAATCAACCATTTTGGTCCATCAATGCAGTCACTGGCAGAGATCATTGATGGTGGAGGGCATGGCATGGTTCTGCCCAAATGGGTTGCAGCAGCTGACAACTGCTGTGACCTTTGTGTTTGACAGGGAAGAAAATGGGTTCTTGGTGCGACGCATCGCACCAAAACCCCAGTTTTCTGCGACCAAATCCAGCTTGTGCAATGTCGTTCACGACAATTGTCTCAAGCTTCGCGACGAGGCTAGTCCTGGCGTTTGGTTGCATGGCAAGTCATTTTTGGCTCTAATTAATGTAGGCGTAGGATGTCTCTTATCTCAGTTTTGCTTCTCAGCATGAGGAGGTGACTGAGAGAAACCAAAGAATCATCCAATCAGAAAACCAGAACGAAGTAACTGCAGTAGACAAAAGGGTCTGTTTCAAGAATAAGAGCGTAAAGAGTATGAATTCTGCACTTCGTTTATGACCCTGAAAGTAGAACAAGAAGAATGTTCACTAAGTCTAGAGTTTGGCTTTTCAAATTCAGACATTCTGAAGCACTTTGTACCGAACAAAGATGCTTGGCTTGTGGGTTTGTTTGTTTGTTTAAGGACAACTTTCATGTTTGTCTTTTCAGTTTGTGTGTAATGAAGAATATTGTCTTTGTGTGTTTCAAGAATATTGTCTTTGTAATATCATCCATGCTGTTTCTTTTCTAAGCACACAATGCAACATCTCTCACTGTTCGTACTTTTCTTTTGACTATTTAATATCAACTTGACATGATTCTCTTCATTAAATTAATTACGTTGTTACATAAAGAAATTGGCGAACAATAAATAGCATAATAGATCAAAAAGTGTTCATAGGGAACAAAAAGTAAAGAATCAACTAAATAATTGGATTCCATCAATAATGGCTTGTTTAATGTATCCAGTTTAGTTCTTAAACATGAGATTTGAATAAATCGGAACCTGGATTTTGAGCTTCTTCTTCTTGGACTCGGAGCGTTTGACGAGATCTGCAACATTTTGGAACCTCCGCCGTCGATTTGTGACGATAGAGACGACAGATCACCACCAACTCGAGGTTTCTCTGAGTCTGAAGGATGCTTGGGTTCAGCTTCGAAGTCACTCGAACGCCGCTCCATGTTGCCGCGCTCGCTGTTAATCCGAAACAAACAGAAAAACAGAATGTTCTCTGATTTCTTGTTTTATAATAGAAATTAATAATATTTTAAAAGATTTTGTTGTACATTATTGAAATATTTATTGAGATTTAATTAAATAATAATATGTTCTTAAGAAAAGAAAGAAAATTATAATGAACTCTAATGATAAAGATTAATCCAACAAAACAAAAAAAAGAATTAATTCAATTAATTAAGAAATATGTCTTTGTTCAAGGGTTAAATTGAACATAAATATATATATATATATAGATAGATAGCACAATGTTTTAACGTGGTTGGATTCAATAAAAAGTTTCCGATCAAAGCAACCTTATCCAGTGGGATTTTTTGTCTTTCAATTTCAAAGCTCCCCAATCCGATCCCCAAAATCCATCCCTGTAACTTGGGATTCCGCCATCTCCGACTTCTACTACTGTTTTCTTACTCAAATGTCAGCTTCTTCTCTCACAATGGCTGCTGCTGCAGCTTCAGTTTCGTCTTCTTCTTCTTCTTCTTCTTCTTCACCCTGCAAGAAACTCTTCTTCGCCCAACATCTCAACCGAATTCCCTCCCATTTTTCTCCAAAACAGAAGCCATTGAAGCTTCTCGAGCTCAGAATCCATTTACCCAACATTTACCCTCTTGCTTTCTCCTCCGCTTCTCACCTCTACTGTGCTCCTCCTGCATTCGAGGGACTCGAAGTCTCCGACCCTATAACAGAAGACGCAGAGACTGAAGAATCGGACGGAAGCGAAGAAAGCCGGGAGGAAGACGAACAAAAGGTATCGGCATCTCGCGACGCAGGGAAGCTTTATATTGGAAATTTACCATATGCTATGACCTCTTCCCAATTGACTGAGGTCTTCGCCGAAGCCGGTCATGTGGTTTCTGTACAGGTTTGTGATTGATCTAGCTTCTTTTTGTTTTACCTTTATCCGTCTGAATCCATTTTTCTAGGGCTTATTGGAGCTGCTTAGCCATTGTTGGTTTCTTATGTGATTTTCTTCCGGATCTTCTGTTAGGTTATATATGACAAAGTTACGGATAGGAGTAGGGGATTTGCATTTGTGACAATGGCAACTTTGGAGGAAGCTAAAGAAGCAATTCGGATGTTTGACGGCTCTGTAACTACTTCTTATTCTTTCTCTCTTCATTTCATTGTCTTCGCTTAACAATTGTGGTGGAAACTAGGGATGGATATCCAAACTTACTGATGGTTGCTGATTGATAACACCTTAAAGCTGAATCTTGCTGAGAGAAAAAAGTTGCCTCTATAAAACACTAACTTAAGTACATCATTCTCAATGAAACAAAACTTTGGAGAAAGTCCAAACCTGTAGGCAAGTTCTAATGTTTGGGTGTAACATCTGATAAATGTAAAATGATGGTAGTGCTTTTCCATTGATTGAATGGAAGCACCTGCATCTAGTGTTGGCATGGTTGGTGTCTTTGTGGGGTTAGATGATATAATGGTAGAGTTAGTTTTTAACAGCCCAAGCCCACCACTAGCAGATATTGTCCTCTTTGGGTTTTTCCTTTCGGGTTTCCTTCAAAGTTTTAAAACGCGTTTGTTAGGGAGAGGTTTCCACACCCTTATAAAGAATGCTTCATTTCCCTCTCCAAGCGATTTGGGATCTCACAATCCACCCTCTTCGGAGCCACTCGTTGACATTCATTATCTCACATAGTCATTAGTGTAAGACATTGAAGGGTGCGGATGATTCTAATGCAGTAGAGTTTACAAATGCTTGGTCCTCTAATAGTTTAGACACCACATTATGATATCTCTAAATGATTGAGTAATGTATTGATTGTTTGTTAGATATTGTTGCTATAAAGTTGCTAATGGATGAATTACTTGTCAGCTAATCGGAGGGCGAACTGTTCGGGTGAACTTCCCTGAAGTTCCAAGGGGAGGAGAAAAGGAAGTGATGGGGCCAAAGATAAGAAGCAGCTATAACAAATTTGTTGATAGTCCTCACAAGATATATGCAGGTAACCTTGGTTGGGGCCTTACTTCTCAGAGTCTTAGAGAGGCTTTTGAAAACCAACCAGGGATATTGAGTGCCAAGGTCATCTATGATAGGGAATCTGGAAGAAGTCGAGGTTTTGGATTTGTATCTTTTGAAACTGCTGAGGATGCAGAGTCTGCTTTGGATTCCATGAACGGAGTGGTAAGAAAGTGGAGTTACTTTTCAATATGATTCTAGAGATTAGACATGATGAACTTGTGACAGAATTTACTGATGTGATTGATCCTTAACTACATTAAAAGCTACCTCTAAATGGGCCGATGTTTACAACACATAAACCTAATCCAGAAATACATTAGTTTAGAAAAAGGCATGAGAAAATGTACCTGCATTTTGTACAATCATTCCTGTGTTATTGACTTCTTCCATGCAAATATGCTACCAGGAAGTTGAAGGGCGACCACTTCGTTTGAACATGGCTGCAGACCGGGCCCCAACTTCTCCAGCAGCATTCACAAGGACTGAGAATACCATCGACAGCAATGAATTGCTTACAAGTATCAGTGCCTGAAATCTGATGTTGATAGTTGAGTTGGCTCAAAAATTAAACTGGAACTGAAGGTTAGGGACTGTTGTCCAAATTGAATACCTTCAGGATTTCCCTCGCAATTCTCTTTCATTCCTTGCTCAACGACCAAGGAAGCCTATGTTTTTTTTTTCTTCAATGAGTGATGTGAGTTGAGGGAAAGTGCTAAAATGTTGCCGCAGATTAACGAGTATTATATGTATGACTTCAGAATTGGACTCTATGTATTATGGAGTCTCTTTGCTCCGAGTTAATACTACAATACATCAGTCTCTCAGCCTTTTCTTCCATTATCTTTGCTAATTATAACTATGACCACTAATTGTTTGTCATCTCTCTCCCTCCCTACTGAGAATTAACAATTCAAGTGCCAAGAATTTCTCTTAAGAAAAAAAGGAGTCTGAAAAGCTGGAGTCATAATGATGAAAGAAAGTTAACATATTGGAGAAAAATGTGCTTGTGCTTCCAAAACTAATGGTGTGTAAAAACAATAGACTTTAACAGAAAGTAGGTTTTTCAGATTTATACTAATTTTTTTCATCAAGAACTTGAGAACCAGCAAGGAGAGCATCTGCTGCAGAGTCTAGGTCTTGAGGAAAGAAAACTCTGCAAAATAGACCAACCCAAGTAGAGAGAAAACAGTAAGACTCTATGAATAACGTTGCGGTCTAGCAGAAAATCTAGAAATATTTGTATGAATTATGATATTAATTCATTCTGGGAAATACATGATACCTGCAAGTATTGTGGTACAAAGTTTCACTAAGCTGATTGATATCTGCAATACCTTTGCATCCAGCCAAGACCTCAAGAACTTGCCTGAAAAACATGGCCAAATCTTAGAAATGTAATAAATTGCATCAAATACAAATCCTCCTAAAAAAACTGCATTATAAGGAAAATATCTAGGATATGTAAAAATCAAACAAACCCTCCTTTAAAAACACTACCAAGGAAAAATGTCTAGAAACAAAACGATGAAGGGATCGACACAGGAAGAGTTCCACTTTAACAAGCTTCATCAGCAACAAAGAAAAGATGATCTATCGTACTTTGAAGACTGTCCTTATTAACAAATCAACCAAGAACGAACGCTTCTAATCTACCAATAAACCCAACAAATTTGATAAGGAAATTCAATAGAGCTCACTAATTTAACTTCTAAATCAAAACAGAAGAGAGCTAAAAGAAGAAACATTGGCTCTAATGATGCATCTTATCCTCCCAACTCATATTAGAAGTTTGCAGAACTCAGTTCTTTTGTAATTTGAGAATTTCCACAAAGTATATAGTTGTTCTTTCCTATTTCTCCTTGCTCCATATCTAGTTGGTCACTAAAACTAGAAGCAATTTTTATCTATGAAATGATTATGTTTCCTATGAAAAAAATAAACCTAGAAGCAATTATTGAAAAGCATTTTCCTGTATGGTGATATAAAAACAGTTAAAATGTAAAAGGGAAGGCCATTTGAGGAAAAGAACAACAAGAAAGTACAATGTATCTTACCGAACTAAACATGGTTCATTCCGGCCTTTCACTATGCACTGCTCGTCATGCTTCTCTTTCTTCTTAGAAGCCCAGACAGACTTAACAAACTTAATCCCAGCATGTGTATTCTTGATTTCACAATACGGAGAGTCCGTCTCAATCATCAATCTCTCAATTGGTATACCCTTCACGACATCAAGGTTTTCCGCAGTTTTCAGAGAGCAACCATTAATCCCTGTTTAGAAGTTGCAATTAATTTGGGATATGAGATTTAAGAGAAAAATAAAGAAAGAAAGAAATAAAGCTGGAAGGATGAACAAGTGGCAATCACCTATGTACAAATTACTGAATGCCAGAAGCCTGTCACGATCTTCTGCACTATCTGTGAAAGAATGAACAACTCCAGCACAAAACCTATGCAACAAGCATAAATAGCATAATCAACATCCATGCAATCAGAAACGAAAGCATCTAATTTTTGTAAGTTCTTAATCATTTATGAAAATTGCAATAATCGAAAGGAAGTGAGGAAAATGAAAAGTACACACATGTAATACTTGAACTGTATTCTTTAACAGTGCAACTCCGTTGGATTTTTTAAGTTTATGCCCGTATAATTGTCTCTTTTCTCCTCTCAGCCACAGAAAAAGATATGTGATGTATGAATGCTTATACGTATATGTATTTCTTTTCTCACCCATAAAGTGTACTAAAGATAATTACATCTACCTCAAGTAAGTTTGTTCTCTCTTTGCTATGAGGAAATAATTTGATTTCCCTTTCATTTATGTCCATTTTATTGTTTCTATCATTTCCTTTACAATTTCTTCTGAAAGACAAGATGGTGGTTGTCAAATGTGTATATATTAGAGAACTGAATAATTCAGTCGCAAAACAAATTGGATCCCAGCATATTGCTTGCACAGACATGTCCCTGTTGAAATAAATGATGTTTTTGCTCTTGGTGCTTATAGTTTTATTCCTCAAAACCATTATCTTGTTTCTAAGTTTCAATTTCAAATCCAGATGATAAGTGCCTTAAATCTAGAAAATTCCAAGATGGTAAAGGTTTGGTTCTCTCATTAGTTTAGAAGCCTGACCTTTGCTTATTTCGCTCTACAATATCACAAAAATCTTCAGCAGCTGCACGCATGTGTAGAAACATAGGAAGCTTTGTTGCGTGTGCTAATTCAAACTGCTTCTCGAAATATCTACAATTGCACAGCTCAGAAATAAATACCCAATTCTATAACACAAGACTGCATATCTGTTGGGTTGCAGAAAATGTAATGAATAACATGAGATCTGAAGAATATTCTTCTCAGTGAACACTTACTTCTTTTGAATATCGGCAGGGCAAAAGTGAAGCCTATCATAATCTAATCCACATTCACCAACTGCAACGACCTTAAATACATATGTGTGGCAAGAAGATGATTAATCCTCTCAAAGAATCATGACAAAGAGGTCGAAATTAGACTTTTCTGACATCAGTTTTCTAACCTTTCCTTTCTCAATTCCCTCTTTGGTCAATGAAAGAAGAGCCTGAAAATACGTTTCTGGGTCACCACTCTCTTCAAATTCCTGAAAAGAAAGTATATCACAAACTATACGAAACCATGAACGAGACACCGAAAATAGAAGAAAAAATAACCTTGCATCTTGTTGGATGCACACCCACAGTACAAAAAAACCTTCCTACAAGCAAAACAAGTTGAACCAAGAGAAACACAGATAACCCAGTACCTGAGGAAGTTCAAAAAGAGTACAAAGAAGTTCAACAGAATTTAGACAACAAAAACAAAATAATACCATCTGTTTCTGCAATTTTAAGGGCCTCCCTTGATTCCTCGAGTGATCCACCAGTCACCTGCAATTACAAACTATTCTAGATTGTATCATCTTCAGGCCAAAAAAGGAAGAAAAAAAGAAAGTAAGACATAAATGGTTGATCAGAATCCATCTAAGATGCATGCTATATGTATTTTTATTTTCTTTCATCTTTCCGGTCATGGAAATAAAAGTCTGAATGAAAGATTAAGGCCTGAGAGTTAAAACAATACCCACATTTCAACACCATCAAGCTATGAATAGTACCTCCAAGTCTAAAGAATGTATTGTTAAGAATCTTTTAAAAAAACAAGTTCAGATCCCTTCTCGCATTTTAGGATGCCTTTTTTTCTATTTCTATTTCTGCGAGACGTAAGGAAGTAACTTTGGCAGAAAGAAATAGTGGAAAGATTAGAGCATTAAGGAAGCCAATCCATGGATACATGTTTCAGAACTTAAAGATACCAAAAAAGCAATCAAAGTCCCGAACAATTGAGATAACCCTTCACGCATACGAGCTAATACGCATTACAAAACAAAATGAACAAGACTCACAATGATTCGCTGAACGCCAGCACTCCAAGCCCTGCTCAATACAGCTGCTATGTCAGTCGCGTGGTATTGCTTCCCGTGGTAGATTCCTTTGAACATACCATCTGTGCATTCACAATACTAATCTCATTCCAGAGAAATAAAAGGACATAGACTCTTTCGTCTACTCTGATGTATAAACAGTACACATTTCATCATCGACTGAAATGCCAGCCTCACCTGTAAAATTGACCGCAATATCTGCGAGACAGCATTGATAGAAAGGCCAAAAGAGTTAATTGCAGCTCGATTGAGTAAAGAAGCGGGAAAAGATAGCGTTTGGCGGGCTGGGAAGAAAGCTACTTACCTATCATTCGCAGTGTTCCCATGCTCGAAAGCGAGAGAAAATCTAGAAAGATGAGCTTTGATTGAAGTTGCTTGAAATTCCTTCGAATTCGTAAGGTAAAGAGAGAGAAATGACCTCAAACCTGCGAAGGATTCACCTATCGCTTATCGCCGGATCCCAGTCATCTCCGATCGGCCCTTTTATACAGTACCACCCTCCCAAATCCGACAGGATTTTTATTTTTCTTGGAACTAAAATTTGTTTTTGGGTAAAGGAATTTAAAATAGTGAAAAAAAAATCAATTAAAACTCTAAATTATTATTTTCTTATATATATATATTACCAATTTCCTCTAAAACAATCTTTATAATTATATAGATTAAACTCATAAATTTTATATTAATCTATTTATATTATTTATAAGGATTATTTTTTAAAATAATAATTAATGCATTTATTTTTCAAATAATTAAGATAAAAACATTTAAATTCTAAAAATTTGTGTGTTTTTCCATTCAAATGATAACATTTTTTGGTGCCTATATTTTTATGGGAAGATAAAAACTACCCATTTAACTATCGAGCATTTGAAGAAGTCTACACTATCGAAAAATGGTCACTATTCTTTTGAGATAAATTTAGGCCGGCCCTATAAATATTGGAATAAAATTATTACAATTATTAGTGGGACATATTCAGTTTATGGAAACTAGAACACTCCCAAATATATCAAATCTATTACAGAAAAGAATCCAAAAATCCAAAGGGAGTATACAATAATGTCAACAGGAACCATTCCTGGCTATTCAATGACACATCAAGGCCCTCAAGGTTTTCACCAAACAAGCCACTCCATCTCTGATCTCTCCATGTCTAAACTTTTATAGAACTGAAGAAATAATGATACTAATGAAAAAATCAAAACAAAATGAGGTAAAAACATAGATGAAAGGATCCTGATGTCTGTGGAATGGCGTGAGGGCTCGATCGAGAGTTTTTTGGTAGGAGACTACGAGTGCTGCAACCAGGCGTTTTAGGGTGTTGTGGATGAGCTACTGTTGTTGTTCTTCCAAGGGCGAAGGCTGAGGACAATAATCAAGACAATGATGAGCAAAATGATGATGCCAATAATTGTCCATTTTCGGGTGTTTTTCTGGTACACTCTGGCTGTAGTCAACTCCTGTGTACCACCTCGGACAAAAGAATGAGCACGGTTCACGTGGCTCTCGATGTCGTCGAGTTTCTCACCTTGCTCGTGCACCAAGACTGCCATGTCCATGAAAACCTGGTGCAGCTCCTTGAGGTTCTTTTCCAGGTCTTTTACAGCATCATGCCTCTCCTGGATCTCGCTAATGGTGTCTAAGATTCTGCCTCTGCCTTGTTCTTGAATGGCTTTCTGCAAAAATGTCTCACTTTCACCTGCATAGTTGGAGATATATAGCTTATCACGTTAGCAGATCTTCATTGTTTGTCTTCAGATTACATTTCTCAAATCAGCTCAAATCAGCTCCAAGGATTCAACTTATAATTGAAGGCCATGGGATTAGATATCAAATTCAATTACCATCCAACATCTCATTTCTAGCAATCCCATATTAAGACTCTATGTTTCAATATCAGATATAATCATATCTCCCTTATTCCTGCATTTCAAAGATATTCAAACTCATTTTTGTTCATTCACCAAATAATGGCATCCATCTCCTAGAGAACTGAAAGAAAACAAAGAAAATGGGATCAAAGAAACAAGATCTACTTCCCCCATGAACATCAAACTACAGCAAGTTTAGATGATCTTATGCAACTCTGAACAATCAAATGGGGAAAATATATAACAGTTGAACAACTTCTCATTAGATGCAGTTTGGGGCAAATTTTCTTCTCTACCTTAGCATAATTATAGATGAATTTGATATCTATCTCAGAACGAAATTCTATCACAAATCATGGTAATCCAGAAATTTCATCATCCACAAGTAGCTTTAAATCCAGAAGTCAAAATTGATGAACTAAGTACATGAGACAGTCAAATTTGAGTTCTCTCACCTGTAGATATCAATATGTCAATGGTCTTCTCGTCCGGATTTTCACCAGTAACAGTGAAATATCTTCGCTGAACGGTCTCCCTGTACTCGGAGGAGATCTGTTGCCTGAGATTGTTGAAGCTCTCCATGGAATCCTGCAATTTCTTCCTCAAGCCGTTGACTACAGAAGTCCGAGTCCGATCAGAAGAGGAACCAGGGCCGCAACCGGGGAGGCTCCGATTGGCGGCATTGGAGCGATCAAGAGCCTCCAATCGGACCTTAATGAGTTTGGCCTTCTTGAGGGCAAGAGAAACATCGGAATCCATACGAGATCGGAGGTCTTTGACAGCCTTAGCATTGTGAAGCGTCTTGCTCTGTTCATGGGAGTCATGGAGTTTGCTGCAGAGTCGATCAAGCTCCTTCAGCTCATCTTTAACGGACTCAACATCTTCAAAGAACTTATCGAGATTAACAGCAGTGGGGGAAGAGGAGGCGTTGCCCATCTCAACGACATGGCTGTCGCGGGAGAAAGAGCGAGAAGAGAACAAATCGTTCATTGGCAGCCCTTTGAATTTCTTCTGCAACCTAAGCGAAATCCCAGAAGAAGATTGGAGAATTGGGTTAGTTCAAAAACCGGAGAATTGAAGAACCCAGAAGAGGAATTGAAGGGTTATATGAGAAAAGCGGGAATCTGGGTCAAATGGACTACAAACCGAGGAATCTGAAGCGGACATAAGCGAAGTCAATGCGGTGGGCGGAAGAGTGCCGAAGAAATGGATCAGAGGAAGTTCCTTGGAAGGAAGGATGATTAAAAAAATAAAAATAAAAATAAAAAACTTCCAAAATCTTATTTTTTCAAATATATTATTGGTATTTCATAAATTAGTAATACTATTATCTAAAAGATATTCAAAATGTGAATTTCAACCCAAAAATATCTCTTGCAAATATTAATTTATACCATTAAATTGGTATCAATTAAAACTATAAATAATAATGGTATTAATTTGGACTATTTGATTTCATTTTATTAAAACTTTTATTATCTCATAAATTTTTATAAAATTGATATGTTAATTAGTTTAAGGTTTTAATTGATACTATTACGAGGGGAATTCAACGCTTTTTTAATAATATTAAACATTTATTTACACAACTAGAAATTAAAATAATGGCAATTGAGGATTGTAATAAAAGGCAGCAGAATTTGTTTTCTTTTTTAGAGTAGGCAAAGAAGTTGTTAGCTTTTTATGGGGTTCTTAGAAAACGCGTTTGGAGACTGCCTTTGACTTGGTCGTTTTCTATCTCTTTCTCTCTCTCATCTCTCCTTCTCTCTCCTATAATGTTTTTCAATAAAGTTCAGAACTTTTTAGAATATCAATATTGCGTCCTTTTCGGATCGGATTATAACTTTGTTTCTACTCTATTACACGACAAATACAAGTTGGAGAACTTGAATGTGTAAACTTTTTATTGAGAGGCGCCACTATCTTCTAAAATATTGAACTATCAGACATTTTGAACCTACAACCTGTTTAGAAAGACAACGTTTTAACTGCTTTTCTTAATTTTTTTCTTCTTTTTGTTAGATGCCGATCAAACGAGCTAATCCATGAAATCGAAATGAAAGGGATAGGAGGAACTTAAGAGCTTCCATAATGGTATCATCTTCATATCATGAACCATTAGTAAAACCAATGAAAACCAATCATAAATTTTCTTACTTTCAAGTTTAAATTTCTTAGAAACACTCGAATTCCTGTAACTTTGGAATAAGCTCACGTTTCTCTAATCCAAAATGTCAGTATGTATACAGTGACAGGGTGAAGAGGTCATTGTAGTTCTAGTTCCCCCTTATTACACCAACACCGAGAAAGAATTTAGTTTATGTAATCTATAGATAAGGTTGATTAAGCTTTCCTACCCCCCCATCAAAAATGCTTTTGATATGAATATAATTCACAAGGAACATTATAACAATGCTATGAAAACACTCCTAAAGCAAAAAAGGAATGGAAGAAGGACCTGCATACATGATTTTGAAGTGTCTCAATTAGACTGAAGGACAGTGAGATAGTATGGATAGCCCTGGCAAGTTCCTGATGCGACGCTAGTTTCGTCGTTTCCTGATCGAGATGACGGTAGAAGTTTCCACTGTAAAATATAGTTTGAGAGATCATATATTCCAGGAGAAAAGATACAGATCTGGAGAGGAGCTTCAGCCATGGAGTTGGGTTCAATTTGTAGTGTTGTTGAGCTTGTTCCGGACCAGATAAATGGAGAAACACTTTCAAGTGAAGATGACTTGGCCATTTGTGCTCCCAGAACATCAGATGTGACCTTAATGTCCTGTGTAAGTGAGGCATAGTGCCATCCTGTTTGGTTAGCGGAGCTAGGGGATGGAGGAGCAGATTCATTACCTTCAGCTGAGTCAATTGTTTTAATGCGTATGGATGCAATTGAATCTGAAGAGTTATAGATTGTCATTTTGAAATTGATTTCGCTGAAAGAAGAAGAGAAGTTGTGATATGAACTCCGAGGCCCTTCAAGTAGCCAAGATATAGGACTGTGACTTGAAGTACTGCATAAATGTAAAGAAAAGACAAAGGAAGATAAATGGATATATACACAAATAGAAAAGCTTGCATCACCAGAACTGTAAGATATTGCTTTGAATATTACCTGCAATGGCACACATGATGAGAGAATAGACGCGATGATTCAGAAATTCCAGGATCAGTAGTATTCTTAAGTGGCCGAGTGATCAATATAAAGTCTACTGTATTTAGGTCCTGATAAATGCAGAACGATTATAGTAAGGAAACAAACATTTTAACAAACAAGAAAACGCAACGAATGTAAAATAGTTGATTGGCCCCAACTCCCAAGACCGAGGTAGTGGGGCTTCAATCTTGAGCCGAATGAGGAATTTCATAATACTCAAGACCACAACCTTCTATCAACAGAGCCAATTTGGCCGACATGAATGAAGGAATAGGAAGAGGAGTCTTCTTGTCACAATCCAAAAATTATGAGTCAAAAGCTTCAAAAGAATAATCTTTACGAACATCAACCTCTGTATTTAAATCCATTGGCTGAATGACTGATTCCACATTATTCAAGCTTACCTCCTAGTCAATGTTTGAGATGTCACCTCGGAGGGTCCGTTGTCGAGTGAATAGCTCCTCTTATTAAACCTAGAACTAGATCCAAAGGAGTGAAGATGATGGTTGTTGAGGGGCAGGATAAGTGAAGGGAAGGTAGCAAGGCGACATTTTCTATTGGAGGGTGCTAAAAGCCATGTACATCTTTCTACAATTGACTCAGAATTCAAAGAATTTTCCTCCGAACATGAATGAAAAGAAGAAAAGAACCCTTTTTATGAAAATTTCAAAGGATGGGCTGAAATATAATCATTCTTCTTCTTTTTAACAGTTGGGGGCTTGGAAATCTTAAAATCCATAAGGGAGGTTTCTATATGAGAGACTCGGTATTCAATCATTATTAGTAAGCATTTGGAAGTAAACTACATAGATAAAATGAAAATCAATTACCTGGTTTGAAGTTCCTTGGTATGCTCTTTCAGAATAATGGAAAGCAGCTAGAGGAAAATTAGCCGTATCAAAGAGCTGTTCATCGCTACTCTGAGAACCCAACTTTAGATCACTTCCAAGTAGCACCGGGACAGAAGATACTTTTTTTTCAGAACTGAACGATTTGTTAACATTCTGAATACAGAGAAGAATTTGTGAGATTAGTAGCTATAGCATTTTTCTTTTTTCCAAATAGTTACTCCAATTATAGCATGCATAGTTAACTACTGAAACGTGCTTAATCAAAGATAAAAATAATTGTAAAGCAGTTACTCGAAATGCATGTGCGATAATTAGAAAAGAAAAACTTTAGCTTAGATTCAGCTCCTTGTACATACCTTGAGAACGAAGAAACATGACAATGCTTGATTAGGCATCAAAGCTCGAGAAGGAAAAATACTATCAACAGGTTGAAGTAACGAAAGTTCCCAGTTCTGTCCAATAGATGACAACTGATGAATTTGGAAAACCTCGGAGCTAGTCTTGTTCATAACATCCATTCGGACAAGAAACTCATGCAATCTTGATGGACATGGATTGATTTGGAACGATAAATCCAGGGATGGCAAAACCTTGAGACAGTTTGAAAAAAAAAAACCCAAAATAGAATATTTAGCAGACGATAAATCCATCCAGAGGGAGAAATTTTCGTTCTGAAGTAATTAATAAATCAGCGATGCAACTCCAAGAATATGGAAAGAGAAATCAACCACCAAAGTTAAAGCAGACAAAGTAAAAAAGATAAATATTTATTTTCTGGTAGATAAAACATTTACCGAGAGGACCAAAGAACAAAATAACAGATAGTACTGTCCATATAACGGGGAGAAAAGATAACAGAAAGGAAAATTTTCTGAACCCTGAAGATTGTAAGGCCAAAAAAGGATGCATTGCTAACATGAATTATCACTATATCAAGGGTAAACCTATTGGTTTCAACTATGAAGACAAAACTATACACAGCTTAAAGTCAGTCAAGCCACCAAGTTATGCACATTTAGCAATACCTGAATATTGTAATGCATGCGTAGAATGCGATATCTCATGATATCTGATACACCTTCCATCTCATAATATATACTTATGTATAAGGATATATTTCCAGGAACAGCAGCTCGAAGCCAAAGGGGCAACAATAAGGGTGTTCCGCCTTGAATTGAAGTGTCCTGGAACATTTGAGTCTTAGATACATGACTGAAGTATTCATTTTCTTACTAGGAAATAAAACACATAAAATAATTAAATAATTAATTCAAACATAAATTTGTCGAACTAGGTTTAAAAGAAAAGGAAAAACAGGAATCCAAAAGTCTCATAATCTTGGAATGATGACAATAATATATTTAACACTGTCTACAAAGTTCGGCTACCAATAGTATTAATCTTAACAACCTTATAATCCCACTCATACAGACTTCAGATTTAATTTATATGATTGTCCAAAAGCAAGGGGTTCATAAGAAAACCTGCATAATCATTTGTTCAAAAGAAATTTGCTTCAAAATTGAAATTGTCAACACCTGAACCATCTAATGGTTTGTATTTTTTTAAAGATTCAAGCTGAAAGTATGGCCGCTGGAAAATTTATTGCTATTGACCAGTTAATAAATAGCACAGGAACATGATTGACACTGACCTCTGGAAACAAAAATGTATCATTTGATGTTGTATTAGGTATAGGGCGTACTCCCTGTTCGCTATTAATTGGCTTCTCCAAGCAAGCAGGAAAGTCTGCATTCATATTTTCTTGCTTCCCAATTTTCAAGAATCGTGATTGACTGATCTTCATTTTCAGATTCTGCCAAAATGTAATTATTAGGCTGTTAAGTAAGAGTCCGCCAACATTTGCCACATGCTTAAAACATACATGCAAAATCTTTGCAAGACCTATAGAGGTACTGGTCAAGCAGTCTTTTTGATGAAAAGTTGCAAGTATCTGCCTATTTTTGTAGTAAAGGTCAGGACTTTAAGACTTCTTAAGATCAACCAAATTGTGATTGACCGAATTACAAATTCTGCAGGTCAAGTAATTAGGTATGTGAAGAATAGTCAAGTTGCAATGCTCATACCTTTACAGAAAATTTAGATTGATTTGTCAGTTCAAGGACAAGGCGCTGTAAATCTCCAGCATATGCGACTTTAGGAAGTGAAAGAATGCTGCCCTCAAGCTTTGGAAGACTCTGGATGTTAAGACTATAGGTGTAAGTAAAAGGTAGTTACAGCTTAATTTGCAACTCAAAAACTTTAGAAACAAACAACCATGATGATAGAGAGGCTATGAAGAAGATATGTACCTTGATCACTATAAACTTCAGGTTATCAGCAAGAGAATACTTAACTTTCTGTCTCCCCTTCGCAATATTCTTCTGTCCTAAATTGTTAATAAAATTGTGAAAGCCCATGATAGAATCGGACAGTCTCCACCTAATACCAACAACTTGTAGGATGCCTTCTATTTTGGGAGTAACTGTCAGTTGCACCTGGAAAATTAGAATTGCCGTTATAAATTCTGAGACAACAATAATTTCAATAAGAAATATTTAACTATACGTCAAGAACTGATGCATAACCTAACTTTATCAATTAAGACTAATAAAACCATAATTGTTGACTAGTAGAATTTTGTTTTTACATAAAGAACTGACCATTCATTCAGAAAAATGAAAAGGAAAATACAAAGGGACTAAAAAACCAGCATTTATCATACTGATTACCCTTCAGCTGATTGTTTTGCAGGTAATGAGGACGAACATACCGATGAGATGTGTTTAGATGCCTGTGATGAATGCTTTGGTTAGGCCAATTATTTTGTTGCATATTATCAGCCTTGTGGACTTGCATATATTACTTTTATTGAGTTATTCATTTCCTAATCACTTTTATAACTTCATTGCATTCCTTTTGGTTCTGGATTCTAGTATGAGTATTGTGTTCTCTCTGCACTTTTCAATTCAAGAAAAAGCGATTTAAGTTCTCTTTTTTCTTAAGCTAGTAGATTGTGACTCTAATTAAATTTCGCTTTGGTACGCTTGGATTAGCCTAAATTTCTATAGTCAGTACAATTTCAAATTTGTATGCATTTGTTTTGTGAGGCTTGATATCCAAACATGCTAATCCTATTATAGGGCCAGACAACTTGCGAGAATATTTTATTTGAGGACAACCAGTAGTACCCAAACAACTTCAAAACGTGGCTAATATAAATGATGAAAAATTGATAATTACATTCAGCACAATGCCCAAGAATAATTATGAGTAACATCAGCATATTTTCTCTCTTTTTCGTTTTTTTTTTTTTTTTTTTTTTTTTTTT
>NW_019268520.1:5499239-5503839 GCF_002738365.1 Cucurbita moschata
TTTTTTTTTTTTTTTTTTTTTTTTTTTGCCAAATTAAACAAAATACCCTTATAACTTTGGGATAGGTTTCAATTATGCCTCTATACTCTATGCTTTCAAATTTGTTCAACAAGTACCCTTGAACTTTGAAATTTTTCCAGAGATATCTTTGTTGTTAAAATAAAGGAAGGAAATTGACATAAGAGCTAGTGTGTAAAGAAATTTGTCTGATATTGTTTACTAAATGTGAATGATGTTATGCATGTCTTCCAAGTTTTACATATTAGCCACCAAGTCAATATCTTCCAGTTTTAACGAAAAACTCACAAATGGTATTCTTAAAAACAATTGAAACTTAAGGTATTTTGCATACTTTAACTTTCTTTTTAGTGTATGTGTTGCCTGCAGTTGAAAAGTGGAGGTGAGATAAGGAAAACCACCACTGAACAACTTCCTAATGTAATTAATGTGATTATACAAATGATGGAGCAGATCATGAGAATAAGTGATCACTGTAGACGGATTGACAAGAACTAAAATACCAATCAATGATTAGATTGGCTTTTCTTTTTCTTATTTGAATGATGATAGGGAAAAAAGAAAAAATACATACAACTTTTTCTTCATTTCCTTCTAATGAGAGGTGAACTTCTGTCGAAGTAAATGAAGCATTGTTAGTTCCCATCTCCCTGAAATGGAGAAAAAGAGCTACCTTAATGAGCCTAGCCATACTTATTGTAAATATTTCAAAGATCGCATGCAAAAGTACAATGACATGATATACATAAATAAATAAATATATTAAAACACATACCAATCAGATGACCACTTGAGTTCAGTATTATTCTGGAAACCAGCAGTTATGTTATTTGTATCTGTAACATCACAGACATTCATTCTCCAATTTGGGAAATGAAAAAAAGAATATCTAAAATCTAAAAGAAGGAAGATTTGAAATACCAGATTTAGTTCCATCAGATTTTGAAGAAAGATCACATATCAGGGAAACGCAAGAGATGGAAATAGGGATCTGAAGAGGGTTTTTAAATACGATATTCACTTTCACAGGTTCTGTCAAAAAAAAAAACAAAAAAAAAAAAAAGAAAGAGATCAATATCATATATCGCCATATACAAATCTCTTATAAAGTTCGTTTATTCCAGATGGTATAAACATGCTTCACATGATAGCTACTATCTGATGTTTCAATCATGTCTTGCCAATACGACTATATCACTGCAAAGACACTGTATAAACGCTACTAAAGAGAGGTATTCAACACAGAATTCAGTAGCGTTTTCCAGCAAGCAAAAAGTATTTCAAACTAGTGAAGTTTGCATGAAGTTGAAGCTAAGTTTTCTCATTATAATGATAACTAAACTGGTGCTGGCAATTTTATCTGTTCAAAAAAGGCAGGATGTGACAGCTTTATCCAACCAGTAGTATACTCCAATATTTCAGACATTTCATAGAATCAGAAAGGTGAACTCTCGGTTTCAAGACATTTCATAGAATCAGAAAATTAAATCAATGAATGGTTTCATATCTTGTTCTTTTATAACGAAAAAAAAAATCTCATTGATATATAAAAAGGAAGACGTTCAAAGGATACAAATTTCCAAAGGGGTAAAAAAGAAAATAGAAATAGAAAACAGAACAAGATCTTGAAACAGTTTCAATCAAAAGAGAATGACAAAGAAACAAAGAAAACCCATCAAACCAAAGTTCGGCTCCAAAGAAACTTCGAACACAACCACAATAGCCAACCAAAAAGATCTAATAAACCAACTGAAACCCACAAAGGCAACTACATGAAGATCTACAAAATGATGATGTTGAAACAAAGAACCATCCGTCTGGAAACCAAATGACAACAGGTCGAAAAAGCAAACAGTCAACTAACGAGTAACATTGGTAGTGAAACTTCTAACTACCAAGTTGACAGGCATACTTACCTCGGGCAACACACCCCCGCTTTAAAAAATTACCACAGTAGCTAAGTGCTATCATAAAATAATTACATTAACACGCGATTATTTTTTTTAATGAGACATGCTGTGATCATATCTTGGATGTTATGTCAAATAATAGCGGCAATGTTGGAAAAGATGTCACGGTAACATGATTGCCGATGGCCATCTAGCTGGAGATGTGCTACACTTACTACATACCTCCTGCCACACAGATATTTGATTCTTTATACTTTTTCGACATAATCTTTGACTGTAACTCCAACCAATTTGTCCTTCCTGATGATAACGATGGAATCATGTCCTCCTCCAATGAGCGCCATACGCTTTCTCGAACATTAGCCTGCAATGTTTCAGAATATGTCAATGAGCTAGATTAAAGGAGATAATAACATAAGCTACAAGAATCATCAACGACGCAGTGCACTTTCATTAACCTTATTGGAAGTCTTGTTTTCACAAAAAAGAAATAAAAAATGGGAATATACCAAATAACAAGAAAACTGTTACCAGTAAATGTTTCATTATGCCCTGTTGGAGCGAGAAAGAGCATTTATTTCAAATGGAATGCAAGGAAATGGGAGGACCTAAAGAGGAGAGGGATAGAGAGGTGGACTGCAAGAAAGTTGGTTTGAGTAGGCTTCCATAACCAAAAACTAACTGTAAATACACTTACAGCCGTAGGTGATGCATAAGTTCGATGATCATCAAAGATGACCTTTAATGATGAAATGCTGATCTTGGGCAATGGTAGTTTTAACACCTTGACTGTCTTTCCTGCCTTCTGCAAGATCAAATCAGTTTTTTTAAAAAAATAATAATTCAATAATTGGAAGAAACAGTGTCAAAATTATCAATGTAATTAGAAATTACCAAATGTAAAGCCATTGCTCCATTAAATTCAAAATTGGAAAAGGCCAGATGAAAATTAGACTACCATAATATAACGTTAATAGACGGCTACTGGCTAATTAAATCTTCTATATACTTCAATTACAAAGAATCTCTGCACTACCTCGTTCCTTTCTGATAAGAAACAAAGACACATGTAGAACAATAAAACCTTAGAGAACAGCTTGAAAACCTTAGGGACAAGGGGTCCCCGAAGCCTTGAAAGAGAAATCAAACAAATAACCCTAATATAAGTGGATGAGAAATAAGGGAACATGAGCCTCGACCTTGTCCCAATTGTATTGTTAAATGAAGCAGACTCATTGTCATGGCTTCCCAGCGTTGATGGGGTTTTCTTTATAAAAACTTTGATGTTGGACATAGGGGAAAAAGTAGAAGCAATCCCACGTTAGCAAATACAGTTTGAGGGAAGACCAATTTACCATGCATTATAGACATGAAAATATCATGGAAAGTTTTGCACCATTCAGAAGTGTGCAAAGACCACCATAATAGTTTGCATACCTGTATCTTATAAAATTAAGAAAGGATCTACAAAATAGTCATTTTCAGGAAGCATGGATCTATTAAGCTACTCAAAATCGTGATATAAACGCTGCTCAATAGCTTAATAACTAACACTCCAACTTCAATGATCAGTAAATCTTGTACACATGTAGTATGGCATAATGACTCCAAAAACCGCATGCCATACGGTTGCCAAAGACTGAAAAAACAGTAATAGCTGAGAGATAAATAAAGTAACTAGCACAATGAGGCACCTGAATAATTTTAAGAAAATCCTTTAGAAACAATTCCTGCGTTGCCTTTGACTGATGATTACAGTCGAGAATTTCCAGCATTTGAGTAACAGCAACGTCATATAGACCAAGCGAAGCATACCACCTATAAAAGATAACTTTATATAAGAAATCATATACTTGATACATGTCATGATATCAGTGGAGAAACTTAAGTAAACTATAGCTTCATCAGAGTTAAATTAAAATACAATCTAGAGTTTTCAAAAAAAATAAAAACTCACTGTCCAATATGGAAATGTACATGATCTTTGATGTGGCTCCATTCTGTTCCTTTAAAAACAGCAATTGCATTTCTATATGTACGAATTGCATGGTAAATCTGATAACGCAAATGTCAGTGGCTCCCTTAATAAATCTTTGAAATATTAAACAAGCCGCATTACTTGTCAAATATTTGGATAATGAAATATACGTACTTGATCCATTCTTTTGTAACGATCACCAGAGAGAACAAGATGAAATCCATATTTGCGTATCAAAGGAGGTTTAGAAAGCAGGTAACAGTAAGATGCTTGCTCAAGCATGACAGCTGAATGTAAAGGTTCCTAACAGATTTAAAAAGAAAAAGAAAGAAAAAGCTAAGAGGCAAAAATATGTTTGATATTGGTATCAAGGTATTTACAACCTACCTCATTACAAATACGGAAATAAACAGCAGCAGCCTCTCTGTATTGCTCTCTTGCCTTCAACATCTCTGCTGACCAAAGACCACAGCGTGTTGCATTTAGGTGACCAGACGGGCCCATTTTCTGCATGAACATAAGCTCAATTATCTAGCACAAATTTTACAGACCTAAAAATTACAGCAAATTCAAAGATTATTAGGAAAACATCAACCAAACAGACAGCATTAATATATATATATATATATATATATATATATATATTTTTTTTTTTTTTTTTTTTTTTTTTTTTTTTTTTTTTTTTTTTTTTTTT